>NW_027182444.1:10619746-10929619 GCF_040938575.1 Ambystoma mexicanum
GCATTGAGATATCACATCTCATGCTATAGGACGGGTCTCAGGATTGGAATGGAAGGAGTTGGATATCACATCTCATGTTATAGGAAGGATCTCAGGTTTGGTATTAGAAGCATTGAGACATCACATCTCATGCTATAGGAAGGGTCTCAGGGTTGGAATGGGAAGGAGTTGGATATCACATCTCATCCAATAGGAAGGGTCTCAGGTTTGGAATGGGAAGGAATTGGATATCACATCTCATGTTATAGGAAGGATCTCAGGTTTGGTATTAGAAGCATTGAGATATCACATCTCATGCTATAGGAAGGGTCTCAGGATTGGAATGTGAAGGATTTGGATATCACATCTCATGCTAAAGGAAGGGTCTCAGGTTTGGTAGAAGCATTGAGATATCACGTCTCTGCTATCGGAAGGGTATCGGGATTGGATTTGGAAGGAGTTGGATATCCCATCTCATGCTATAGGAAGGGTCTCAGGTTGGAATGGGAAGGAGTTGGATATCACATCTCATGTTATAGGAAGGGTCTCAGGATTGGAATGGGAAGGACTTGGATATCACATCTCATGCTAAAGGAAGGCTCTCAGGTTTGCAAGGGGAAAGAGTTGGATATCACATTTCATGTTAGAGGTAGGATCTCAGGTTTGGTATTAGAAGCATTGAGATATCACATCTCATGCTATCAGAAGGATCTCAGGTTTGGTATAGAAGCATTGAGATATCATATCTTATGCTATCAGAAGGGTCTCAGGATTGGAATGGGAAGGAGTTGGATATCACATCTCATGCTAAAGGGAGGGTCTCAGGTTTGGAAGGGGAAGGATTTGGATATCACATCTCATGTTATAGGATGGATCTCAGGTTTGGTATTAGAAGTATTGAGATATCACATCTCATGTTATCGGAAGGATCTCAGGTTTGGTATTAGAAGTATTGAGATATCACATCTCATGCTATAGGAAGGGTCTCAGGATTGGAATGGGAAGGAGTTGGATATCACATCTCATGCTAAAGGAAGGGTCTCAGGTTTGGTAGAAGCATTGAGATATCACATCTCATGCTATAGGAAGGGTCACAGGATTGGAATGGGAAGGACTTAGATATCACATATGCTATAGGGAGGGTCTCAGTTTTGATATTAGAAGCATTGAGATATCACATCTTATGCTATCAGAAGTGTCTCAGGATTGGAATGGGAAGGAGCTGGATATCACATCTCATGCTAAAGGAAGGGTCTCAGGTTTGGAACGGGAAGGAGTTGGATATCACATCTCATGTTATAGGAAGGGTCTCAGGTTTGGTATAAACATTGAGATATCACATCTCTGCTATCGGACGTGTCTCAGGATTGGAATGGGAAGGAGTTGGATATCCCATCTCATGTTATAGGACGGGTCTCAGGTTTTTTATTAGAATCATTGAGATATCATATTGCATGCTGTAGGAAGGGTCTAAGGATTGGAATGGGAATGACTTGGATATCACATCTCATGCTATAGATAGGCTCTCAGGTTTGGAAAGTGAAGGAGTTGGATATCACATTTCATGTTAGAGGAAGGATCTCAGGTTTGGTATTAGAGGCATTGAGATTTCACATCTCATGCTATAGGAAGGGTCTCAGGATTGGAATGGGAAGGAGTTGGATATCACATCTCATGCTATAGGAAGGGTCTCAGGTTTGGTATAAGCATTGAGATATCACATCTCATGCTATAGGAAGGGTCTCAGGATTGGAATGGAAGGAGTTGGATATCACATCTCATGTTATAGGAAGGATCTCAGGTTTGGTATTAGAAGCATTGAGACATCACATCTCATGCTATAGGAAGGGTCTCAGGATTGGAATGGGAAGGAGTTGAATATGACATCTCATGCCGTAGGAAGGGTCTCAGGTTTGGTATAAACATTGAGATATCACATCTCTGCTATCAAAAGGGTCTCAGGATTGGAATTGGAAGGAGTTGGATATCCCATCTCATGTTATAGGAAGAGTCTCAGGTTTGGTATTAGAAGCATTGAGATATCACATCTCATGCTATAGGAAGTGTCTCAGGATTGGAATGGGAAGGACTTGGATATCACATCTCATGCTATAGGTAGGGTCTCAAGTTTGACATTAGAAGCATTGAGATATCACATCTCATGCTATAGGAAGGGTCTGAGGATTGGAATGGGAAGGAGTTGGATATCACATCTCCTGCTATGGGAAGGGTCTCAGGTTTGGTATAAGCAGTGAGATATCACATCTCTGCTATCGGAAGGGTCTCAAGATTGGAATGGGAAGGAGTTGGATATTCCCATCTCATGTTATAGGAAGGGTCTCAGGTTTGGTATTAGAAGCATTGAGATATCACATCTCATGCTATAGGAAGGGTCTCAGGATTGGAATGGGAAGGACTTGGATATACATCTCATGCTATAGGGAGGGTCTCAAGTTTGATATTAGAAGCTTTGAGATATCACATCTCATGATATCGGAAGGGTCTCAGGATTGGAATGGGAAGGAGTTGGATATCATATCTCATGATAAAGGAAGGGTCTAAGGTTTGGAAGGGGAAGGATTTGGATATCACATCTCATGTTATATTACGGGTCTCAGGTTTGGTATTAGAAGCATTGAGATATCAAGTCTCATAGTATAGGAAGGGTCTCATAATTGGAATGGGAAGGAGTTGGATATCCCATCTCATGTTATAGGAAGAGTCTCTGGTTTGGTATTAGAATCATTGAGATATTCACATCGCATGCTGTAGGAAGGGTCTAAGGATTGGAATGGGATGGACTTGGATATCACATCTCATGCTATAGGTAGGCTCTCAGGTTTGGTATAAGCATTGAGATATCACATCTCATGCTATAGGAAGGGTCTCAGAATTGGAATGGGAAGGAGTTGGATATCACATCTCAAGCTATAGGAAGGGTCTCAGTATTGGAATGGGAAGGACTTGGATATCACATCTCATGCTATAGGAAGGCTCTCAGGTTTGGAAGGGGAAAGAGTTGGATATCTCATTTCATGTTAGAGGTAGGATCTCAGGTTTGGTATTAGAGGCATTGAGATATCACATCTCATGCTATCAGAAGGGTCTCAGGAATGGAATGGGAAGGAGTTAGATATCACATCTCATGCTAAAGGGAGGGTCTCAGGTTTGGAAGGGGAAGGATTTGGATATCACATCTCATGTTATAGGAAGGATCTCAGGTTTGGTCTTAGAAGCATTGAGATATCACATCTCATGCTATCGGAAGGATCTCAGGTTTGGTATTAGAAGCATTGAGATATCACATCTCATGCTATCAGAAGAGTCTCAGGATTGGAATAGGAAGGAGTTGGATATCACATTTCATGCTAAAGGGAGGGTCTCAGGTTTGGAAGGGGAAGGATTTGGATATCACATCTCATGTTATCGGAAGGATCTCACGTTTGGTATTAGAAGTATTGAGATATCATATCTCATGCTATAGGAAGGGTCTCAGGATTGGAATGGGAAGGAGTTGGATATCACATCTCATGCTATAGGGAGGGTCTCAGGATTGGAATGGGAAGGACTTAGATATCACATATCATGCTATAGGGAGGGTCTCAGTTTTGATATTAGAAGCATTGAGATATCACATCTCATGCTATCGGAAGTGTCTCAGGATTGGAATGGGAAGGAGCTGGATATCACATCTCATGCTAAAGGAAGGGTCTCAGGTTTGGAACGAGAAGGATTTGGATATCACATCTCATGTTATAGGAAGGGTCTCAGGTTTGGTATAAGCATTGATATATCACATCTCTGCTATCGGAAGTGTCTCAGGATTGGAATGGGAAGGAGTTGGATATCCCATCTCATGTTATAGGACGGGTCTCAGGTTTGTTATTAGAATCATTGAGATATCATATTGCATGCTGTAGGAAGGGTCTAAGGGTTGGAATGTGAAGGACTTGGATATCACATCTCATGCTATAGATAGGCTCTTAGGTTTGGAAAGGGAAGGAGTTGGATATCACATTTCATGTTAGAGCAAGGATCTCAGGTTTGGTATTAGAAGCATTGAGATATCACATCTTATGCTATAGGAAGGGTCTCAGGATTGGAATGGGAAGCAGTTGGATATGACATATGCTATAGGAAGGGTCTCAGGTTTGGTATAAGCATTGAGATATCACATCTCATGCTATAGGACGGGTCTCAGGATTGGAATGGAAGGAGTTGGATATCACATCTCATGTTATAGGAAGGATCTCAGGTGTGGTATAAGCATTGAGATATCACATCTCTGCTATCGGAAGGGTCTCAAGATTGGAATGGGAAGGAGTTGGATATTCCCATCTCATGTTATAGGAAGGGTCTCAGGTTTGGTATTAGAAGCATTGAGATATCACATCTCATGCTATAGGAAGGGTCTCAGGATTGGAATGGGAAGGAGTTTGATATCACATCTCATGCCATAATATGGGTCTCAAGTTTGGTAGAAGCATTGGGATATCACATCTCATGCTATCGGAAGTGTATCGGGATTGGATTTGGAAGGAGTTGGATATCCCATCTCATGCTATAGGAAGGGTCTCAGGTTGGAATGGGAAGGAGTTGGATATCACATCTCATGTTATAGGAAGGGTCTCAGGATTGGAATGGAAAGGACTTGGATATCACATCTCATGCTATAGGAAGGCTCTCAGGTTTGCAAGGGGAAAGAGTTGGATATCACATTTCATGTTAGAGGTAGGATCTCAGGTTTGGTATTAGAAGCATTGAGATATCACATCTCATGCTATCAGAAGGATCTCAGGTTTGGTATAGAAGCATTGAGATATCATATCTTATGCTATCAGAAGGGTCTCAGGATTGGAATGGGATGGAGTTGGATATCACATCTCATGCTATAGGAAGGGTCTCAGGATTGGAATGGGAAGGAGTTGGATATCACATCTCATGTTATAGGAAGGGTCTCAGGTTTGGAATAAACATTGAGATATCACATCTCTACCATCGGAAGTGTCTCAGGATTGGAATGGGAAGGAGTTGGATATCCCATCTCATGTTATAGGACGGGTCTCAGGTTTTTTATTAAAATCATTGAGATATCATATTGCATGCTGTAGGAAGGGTCTAAGGATTGGAATGGGAAGGAGTTGGATATTCCCATCTCATGTTATAGGAAGGGTCTCAGGTTTGGTATTAGAAGCATTGAGATATCACATCTCATGCTATAGGAAGGGTCTCAGGATTGGAATGGGAAGGACTTGGATATCACATCTCATGCTATAGGGAGGGTTTCAAGTTTGATAGAAGCATTGAGATATCACATTTCATGATATCGGAAGGGTCTCAAGATTGGAATGGGAAGGAGTTGGATATCACATCTCATGATAAAGGAAGGGTCTAAGGTTTGGAAGGGGAAGGATTTGGATATCACATCTCATGTTATAGGACGGGTCTCAGGTTTGGTATTAGAAGCATTGAGATATCAAGTCTCATGGTATAGGAAGGGTCTCAGGATTAGAATGGGAAGGAGTTTGATATCACATCTCATGCCATAATATGGGTCTCAGGTTTGGTAGAAGCATTGGGATATCACATCTCATGCTATCGGAAGGGTATCGGGATTGGATTTGGAAGGAGTTGGATATCCCATCTCATGCTATAGGAAGGGTCTCAGGTTGGAATTGGAAGGAGTTGGATATCACATCTCATGTTATAGGAAGGGTCTCAGGATTGGAATGGGAAGGACTTGGATATCACATCTCATGCTATGGGAAGGCTCTCAGGTTTGCAAGGGGAAAGAGTTGGATATCACATTTCATGTTAGAGGTAGGATCTCAGGTTTGGTATTAGAAGCATTGAGATATCACATCTCATGCTATCAGAAGGATCTCAGGTTTGGTATAGAAGCATTGAGATATCATATCTTATGCTATCAGAAGGGTCTCAGGATTGGAATGGGAAGGAGTTGGATATCACATCTCATGCTAAAGGGAGGGTCTCAGGTTTGGAAGGGGAAGGATTTGGATATCACATCTCATGTTATAGGATGGATCTCAGGTTTGGTATTAGAAGTATTGAGATATCACATCTCATGTTATCGGAAGGATGTCAGGTTTGGTATTAGAAGTATTGAGATATCACATCTTATGCTATAGGAAGGGTCTCGGGATTGGAATGGGAAGGAGTTGGATATCACATCTCATGCTAAAGGAAGGGTCTCCGGTTTGGTAGAAGCATTGAGATATCACATCTCATGCTATAGGAAGGGTCTCAGGATTGGAATGGGAAGGACTTAGATATCACATATGCTATAGGGAGGGTCTCAGTTTTGATATTAGAAGCATTGAGATATCACATCTTATGCTATCAGAAGTGTCTCAGGATTGGAATGGGAAGGAGCTGGATATCACATCTCATGCTAAAGGAAGGGTCTCAGGTTTGGAACGGGAAGGAGTTGGATATCACATCTCATGTTATAGGAAGGGTCTCAGGTTTGGTATAAACATTGAGATATCACATCTCTGCTATCGGACGTGTCTCAGGATTGGAATGGGAAGGAGTTGGATATCCCATCTCATGTTATAGGACGGGTCTCAGGTTTTTTATTAGAATCATTGAGATATCATATTGCATGCTGTAGGAAGGGTCTAAGGATTGGAATGGGAATGACTTGGATATCACATCTCATGCTATAGATAGGCTCTCAGGTTTGGAAAGGGAAGGAGTTGGATATCACATTTCATGTTAGAGGAAGGATCTCAGGTTTGGTATTAGAGGCATTGAGATATCACATCTCATGCTATAGGAAGGGTCTCAGGATTGGTATGGGAAGGAGTTGGATATCACATCTCATGCTATAGGAAGGGTCTCAGGTTTGGTATAAGCATTGAGATATCACATCTCATGCTATAGGAAGGGTCTCAGGATTGGAATGGAAGGAGTTGGATATCACATCTCCTGCTATGGGAAGGGTCTCAGGTTTGGTATAAGCAGTGAGATATCACATCTCATGCTATAGGAAGTGTCTCAGGATTGGAATGGGAAGGAGTTGGATATCACATCTCATGTTATAGGTAGGGTCTCAAGTTTGACATTAGAAGCATTGAGATATCACATCTCATGCTATAGGAAGGGTCTGAGGATTGGAATGGGAAGGAGTTGGATATCACATCTCCTGCTATGGGAAGGGTCTCAGGTTTGGTATAAGCAGTGAGATATCACATCTCATGCTATAGGAAGTGTCTCAGGATTGGAATGGGAAGGAGTTGGATATCACATCTCATGTTATAGGAAGGATCTCAGGTGTGGTATAAGCATTGAGATATCACATCTCTGCTATCAAAAGGGTCTCAGGATTGGAATTGGAAGGAGTTGGATATCCCATCTCATGTTATAGGAAGAGTCTCAGGTTTGGTATTAGAAGCATTGAGATATCACATCTCATGCTATAGGAAGTGTCTCAGGATTGGAATGGGAAGGACTTGGATATCACATCTCATGCTATAGGTAGGGTCTCAAGTTTGACATTAGAAGCATTGAGATATCACATCTCATGCTATAGGAAGGGTCTGAGGATTGGAATGGGAAGGAGTTGGATATCACATCTCCTGCTATGGGAAGGGTCTCAGGTTTGGTATAAGCAGTGAGATATCACATCTCATGCTATAGGAAGTGTCTCAGGATTGGAATGGGAAGGAGTTGGATATCACATCTCATGTTATAGGAAGGATCTCAGGTGTGGTATAAGCATTGAGATATCACATCTCTGCTATCGGAAGGGTCTCAAGATTGGAATGGGAAGGAGTTGGATATTCCCATCTCATGTTATAGGAAGGGTCTCAGGTTTGGTATTAGAAGCATTGAGATATCACATCTCATGCTATAGGAAGGGTCTCAGGATTGGAATGGGAAGGACTTGGATATCACATCTCATGCTATAGGGAGGGTCTCAAGTTTGATATTAGAAGCTTTGAGATATCACATCTCATGATATCGGAAGGGTCTCAGGATTGGAATGGGAAGGAGTTGGATATCACATCTCATGATAAAGGAAGGGTCTAAGGTTTGGAAGGGGAAGGATTTGGATATCACATCTCATGTTATATTACGGGTCTCAGGTTTGGTATTAGAAGCATTGAGATATCAAGTCTCATAGTATAGGAAGGGTCTCATAATTGGAATGGGAAGGAGTTGGATATCCCATCTCATGTTATAGGAAGAGTCTCTGGTTTGGTATTAGAATCATTGAGATATTCACATCGCATGCTGTAGGAAGGGTCTAAGGATTGGAATGGGATGGACTTGGATATCACATCTCATGCTATAGGTAGGCTCTCAGGTTTGGTATAAGCATTGAGATATCACATCTCATGCTATAGGAAGGGTCTCAGAATTGGAATGGGAAGGAGTTGGATATCACATCTCAAGCTATAGG
Organism: Ambystoma mexicanum; assembly: GCF_040938575.1. Lineage (NCBI taxonomy): Eukaryota > Metazoa > Chordata > Amphibia > Caudata > Ambystomatidae > Ambystoma > Ambystoma mexicanum. The sequence continues at coordinate 10,628,154 of NW_027182444.1, forward strand.
AAGGGTCTCAGTATTGGAATGGGAAGGACTTGGATATCACATCTCATGCTATAGGAAGGCTCTCAGGTTTGGAAGGGGAAAGAGTTGGATATCTCATTTCATGTTAGAGGTAGGATCTCAGGTTTGGTATTAGAGGCATTGAGATATCACATCTCATGCTATCAGAAGGGTCTCAGGAATGGAATGGGAAGGAGTTAGATATCACATCTCATGCTAAAGGGAGGGTCTCAGGTTTGGAAGGGGAAGGATTTGGATATCACATCTCATGTTATAGGAAGGATCTCAGGTTTGGTATTAGAAGCATTGAGATATCACATCTCATGCTATAGGGAGGGTCTCAGGATTGGAATGGGAAGGACTTAGATATCACATATCATGCTATAGGGAGGGTCTCAGTTTTGATATTAGAAGCATTGAGATATCACATCTCATGCTATCAGAAGTGTCTCAGGTTTGGAATGGGAAGGAGCTGGATATCACATATCATGCTAAAGGAAGGGTCTCAGGTTTGGAACGAGAAGGATTTGGATATCACATCTCATGTTATAGGAAGGGTCTCAGGTTTGGTATAAGCATTGAGATATCACATCTCTGCTATCGGAAGTGTCTCAGGATTGGAATGGGAAGGAGTTGGATATCCCATCTCATGTTATAGGACGGGTCTCAGGTTTGTTATTAGAATCATTGAGATATCATATTGCATGCTGTAGGAAGGGTCTAAGGGTTGGAATGTGAAGGACTTGGATATCACATCTCATGCTATAGATAGGCTCTTAGGTTTGGAAAGGGAAGGAGTTGGATATCACATTTCATGTTAGAGGAAGGATCTCAGGTTTGGTATTAGAAGCATTGAGATATCACATCTCATGCTATAGGAAGGGTCTCAGGATTGGAATGGGAAGCAGTTGGATATCACATCTCATGCTATAGGAAGGGTCTCAGGTTTGGTATAAGCATTGAGATATCACATCTCATGCTATAGGACAGGTCTCAGGATTGGAATGGAAGGAGTTGGATATCACATCTCATGTTATAGGAAGGATCTCAGGTTTGGTATTAGAAGCATTGAGACATCACATCTCATGCTATACGAAGGGTCTCAGGGTTGGAATGGGAAGGAGTTGGATATCACATCTCATCCAATAGGAAGGGTCTCAGGTTTGGAATGGGAAGGAATTGGATATCACATCTCATGTTATAGGAAGGATCTCAGGTTTGGTATAAGCAGTGAGATATCACATCTCATGCTATAGGAAGTGTCTCAGGATTGGAATGGGAAGGAGTTGGATATCACATCTCATGTTATAGGAAGGATCTCAGGTGTGGTATAAGCATTGAGATATCACATCTCTGCTATCAAAAGGGTCTCAGGATTGGAATTGGAAGGAGTTGGATATCCCATCTCATGTTATAGGAAGAGTCTCAGGTTTGGTATTAGAAGCATTGAGATATCACATCTCATGCTATAGGAAGTGTCTCAGGATTGGAATGGGAAGGACTTGGATATCACATCTCATGCTATAGGTAGGGTCTCAAGTTTGACATTAGAAGCATTGAGATATCACATCTCATGCTATAGGAAGGGTCTGAGGATTGGAATGGGAAGGAGTTGGATATCACATCTCCTGCTATGGGAAGGGTCTCAGGTTTGGTATAAGCAGTGAGATATCACATCTCATGCTATAGGAAGTGTCTCAGGATTGGAATGGGAAGGAGTTGGATATCACATCTCATGTTATAGGAAGGATCTCAGGTGTGGTATAAGCATTGAGATATCACATCTCTGCTATCGGAAGGGTCTCAAGATTGGAATGGGAAGGAGTTGGATATTCCCATCTCATGTTATAGGAAGGGTCTCAGGTTTGGTATTAGAAGCATTGAGATATCACATCTCATGCTATAGGAAGGGTCTCAGGATTGGAATGGGAAGGACTTGGATATCACATCTCATGCTATAGGGAGGGTCTCAAGTTTGATATTAGAAGCTTTGAGATATCACATCTCATGATATCGGAAGGGTCTCAGGATTGGAATGGGAAGGAGTTGGATATCACATCTCATGATAAAGGAAGGGTCTAAGGTTTGGAAGGGGAAGGATTTGGATATCACATCTCATGTTATATTACGGGTCTCAGGTTTGGTATTAGAAGCATTGAGATATCAAGTCTCATAGTATAGGAAGGGTCTCATAATTGGAATGGGAAGGAGTTGGATATCCCATCTCATGTTATAGGAAGAGTCTCTGGTTTGGTATTAGAATCATTGAGATATTCACATCGCATGCTGTAGGAAGGGTCTAAGGATTGGAATGGGATGGACTTGGATATCACATCTCATGCTATAGGTTGGCTCTCAGGTTTGGTATAAGCATTGAGATATCACATCTCATGCTATAGGAAGGGTCTCAGAATTATAATGGGAAGGAGTTGGATATCACATCTCAAGCTATAGGAAGGGTCTCAGTATTGGAATGGGAAGGACTTGGATATCACATCTCATGCTATAGGAAGGCTCTCAGGTTTGGAAGGGGAAAGAGTTGGATATCTCATTTCATGTTAGAGGTAGGATCTCAGGTTTGGTATTAGAGGCATTGAGATATCACATCTCATGCTATCAGAAGGGTCTCAGGAATGGAATGGGAAGGAGTTAGATATCACATCTCATGCTAAAGGGAGGGTCTCAGGTTTGGAAGGGGAAGGATTTGGATATCACATCTCATGTTATAGGAAGGATCTCAGGTTTGGTATTAGAAGCATTGAGATATCACATCTCATGCTATAGGGAGGGTCTCAGGATTGGAATGGGAAGGACTTAGATATCACATATCATGCTATAGGGAGGGTCTCAGTTTTGATATTAGAAGCATTGAGATATCACATCTCATGCTATCAGAAGTGTCTCAGGTTTGGAATGGGAAGGAGCTGGATATCACATATCATGCTAAAGGAAGGGTCTCAGGTTTGGAACGAGAAGGATTTGGATATCACATCTCATGTTATAGGAAGGGTCTCAGGTTTGGTATAAGCATTGAGATATCACATCTCTGCTATCGGAAGTGTCTCAGGATTGGAATGGGAAGGAGTTGGATATCCCATCTCATGTTATAGGACGGGTCTCAGGTTTGTTATTAGAATCATTGAGATATCATATTGCATGCTGTAGGAAGGGTCTAAGGGTTGGAATGTGAAGGACTTGGATATCACATCTCATGCTATAGATAGGCTCTTAGGTTTGGAAAGGGAAGGAGTTGGATATCACATTTCATGTTAGAGGAAGGATCTCAGGTTTGGTATTAGAAGCATTGAGATATCACATCTCATGCTATAGGAAGGGTCTCAGGATTGGAATGGGAAGCAGTTGGATATCACATCTCATGCTATAGGAAGGGTCTCAGGTTTGGTATAAGCATTGAGATATCACATCTCATGCTATAGGACAGGTCTCAGGATTGGAATGGAAGGAGTTGGATATCACATCTCATGTTATAGGAAGGATCTCAGGTTTGGTATTAGAAGCATTGAGACATCACATCTCATGCTATACGAAGGGTCTCAGGGTTGGAATGGGAAGGAGTTGGATATCACATCTCATCCAATAGGAAGGGTCTCAGGTTTGGAATGGGAAGGAATTGGATATCACATCTCATGTTATAGGAAGGATCTCAGGTTTGGTATTAGAAGCATTGAGATATCACATCTCATGCTGTAGGAAGGGTCAAAGGATTGGAATGGGATGGACTTGGATATCACATCTCATGCTATAGGTAGGCTCTCAGGTTTGGTATAAGCATTGCGATATCACATCTCATGCTATAGGAAGGGTCTCAGGATTGGAATGGGAAGGAATTGGATATCACATCTCATGCTATAGGAAGGGTCTCAGATTTGGTATAAGCATTGAGATATCACATCTCATGCTAAAGGAAGGGTCTCAGGATTGGAATGTGAAGGATTTGGATATCACATCTCATGCTAAAGGAAGGGTCTCAGGTTTGGTAGAAGCATTGAGATATCACGTCGCTGCTATCGGAAGGGTCTCAGGATTGGATTGGGAAGGAGTTGGATATCCCTTCTCATGCTATAGGAATGGTCTCAGGATTTGAATGGCAAGGACTTAGATATCACATATCATGCTATAGAGAGGGTCTCAGTTTTGATATTAGAAGCCTTGAGATATCACATCTCATGCTATCGGAAGTGTCTCAGGATTGGAATGGGAAGGAGCTGGATATCAGATCTCATGCTAAAGGAAGGGTCTCAGGTTTGGAACGGGAAGGAGTTGGATATCACATCTCATGTTATAGGAAGGGTCTCGGGTTTGGTATAAACATTGAGATATCACATCTCTGCTATCGGAAGTGTCTCAGGATTGGAATGGGAAGGAGTTGGATATCCCATCTCATGTTATAGGACGGGTCTCAGGTTTTTTATTAAAATCATTGAGATATCATATTGCATGCTGTAGGAAGGGTCTAAGGATTGGAATGGAAGGAGTTGGATATCACATCTCATGTTAAAGGAAGGATCTCAGGTTTGGTATTAGAAGCATTGAGACATCACATCTCATGCTATAGGAAGGGTCTCAGGATTGGAATGGGATGGAGTTGGATATCACATCTCATGCTATAGGAAGGGTCTCAGGATTGGAATGGGAAGGAGTTGGATATCACCTCTCATGTTATAGGAAGGGTCTCAGGTTTGGTATAAACATTGGGATATCACATCTCTACCATCGGAAGTGTCTCAGGATTGGAATGGGAAGGAGTTGGATATCCCATCTCATGTTATAGGACGGGTCTCAGGTTTTTTATTAAAATCATTGAGATATCATATTGCATGCTGTAGGAAGGGTCTAAGGATTGGAATGGGAAGGAGTTGGATATTCCCATCTCATGTTATAGGAAGGGTCTCAGGTTTGGTATTAGAAGCATTGAGATATCACATCTCATGCTATAGGAAGGGTCTCAGGATTGGAATGGGAAGGACTTGGATATCACATCTCATGCTATAGGGAGGATCTCAAGTTTGATAGAAGCATTGAGATATCACATTTCATGATATCGGAAGGGTCTCAAGATTGGAATGGGAAGGAGTTGGATATCACATCTCATGATAAAGGAAGGGTCTAAGGTTTGGAAGGGGAAGGATTTGGATATCACATCTCATGTTATAGGACGGGTCTCAGGTTTGGTATTAGAAGCATTGAGATATCAAGTCTCATGGTATAGGAAGGGTCTCAGGATTAGAATGGGAAGGAGTTTGATATCACATCTCATGCCATAATATGGGTCTCAGGTTTGGTAGAAGCATTGGGATATCACATCTCATGCTATCGGAAGGGTATCGGGATTGGATTTGGAAGGAGTTGGATATCCCATCTCATGCTATAGGAAGGGTCTCAGGTTGGAATGGGAAGGAGTTGGATATCACATCTCATGTTATAGGAAGGGTCTCAGGATTGGAATGGAAAGGACTTGGATATCACATCTCATGCTATAGGAAGGCTCTCAGGTTTGCAAGGGGAAAGAGTTGGATATCACATTTCATGTTAGAGGTAGGATCTCAGGTTTGGTATTAGAAGCATTGAGATATCACATCTCATGCTATCAGAAGGATCTCAGGTTTGGTATAGAAGCATTGAGATATCATATCTTATGCTATCAGAAGGGTCTCAGGATTGGAATGGGATGGAGTTGGATATCACATCTCATGCTATAGGAAGGGTCTCAGGATTGGAATGGGAAGGAGTTGGATATCACATCTCATGTTATAGGAAGGGTCTCAGGTTTGGTATAAACATTGAGATATCACATCTCTACCGTCGGAAGTGTCTCAGGATTGGAATGGGAAGGAGTTGGATATCCCATCTCATGTTATAGGACGGGTCTCAGGTTTTTTATTAAAATCATTGAGATATCATATTGCATGCTGTAGGAAGGGTCTAAGGATTGGAATGGGAAGGAGTTGGATATTCCCATCTCATGTTATAGGAAGGGTCTCAGGTTTGGTATTAGAAGCATTGAGATATCACATCTCATGCTATAGGAAGGGTCTCAGGATTGGAATGGGAAGGACTTGGATATCACATCTCATGCTATAGGGAGGGTCTCAAGTTTGATAGAAGCATTGAGATATCACATTTCATGATATCGGAAGGGTCTCAAGATTGGAATGGGAAGGAGTTGGATATCACATCTCATGATAAAGGAAGGGTCTAAGGTTTGGAAGGGGAAGGATTTGGATATCACATCTCATGTTATAGGACGGGTCTCAGGTTTGGTATTAGAAGCATTGAGATATCAATTCTCATGGTATAGGAAGGGTCTCAGGATTAGAATGGGAAGGAGTTTGATATCACATCTCATGCCATAATATGGGTCTCAGGTTTGGTAGAAGCATTGGGATATCACATCTCATGCTATCGGAAGGGTATCGGGATTGGATTTGGAAGGAGTTGGATATCCCATCTCATGCTATAGGAAGGGTCTCAGGTTGGAATGGGAAGGAGTTGGATATCACATCTCATGTTATAGGAAGGGTCTCAGGATTGGAATGGGAAGGACTTGGATATCACATCTCATGCTAAAGGAAGGCTCTCAGGTTTGCAAGGGGAAAGAGTTGGATATCACATTTCATGTTAGAGGTAGGATCTCAGGTTTGGTATTAGAAGCATTGAGATATCACATCTCATGCTATCAGAAGGATCTCAGGTTTGGTATAGAAGCATTGAGATATCATATCTTATGCTATCAGAAGGGTCTCAGGATTGGAATGGGAAGGAGTTGGATATCACATCTCATGCTAAAGGGAGGGTCTCAGGTTTGGAAGGGGAAGGATTTGGATATCACATCTCATGTTATAGGATGGATCTCAGGTTTGGTATTAGAAGTATTGAGATATCACATCTCATGTTATCGGAAGGATCTCAGGTTTGGTATTAGAAGTATTGAGATATCACATCTCATGCTATAGGAAGGGTCTCAGGATTGGAATGGGAAGGAGTTGGATATCACATCTCATGCTAAAGGAAGGGTCTCAGGTTTGGTAGAAGCATTGAGATATCACATCTCATGCTATAGGAAGGGTCACAGGATTGGAATGGGAAGGACTTAGATATCACATATGCTATAGGGAGGGTCTCAGTTTTGATATTAGAAGCATTGAGATATCACATCTTATGCTATCAGAAGTGTCTCAGGATTGGAATGGGAAGGAGCTGGATATCACATCTCATGCTAAAGGAAGGGTCTCAGGTTTGGAACGGGAAGGAGTTGGATATCACATCTCATGTTATAGGAAGGGTCTCAGGTTTGGTATAAACATTGAGATATCACATCTCTGCTATCGGACGTGTCTCAGGATTGGAATGGGAAGGAGTTGGATATCCCATCTCATGTTATAGGACGGGTCTCAGGTTTTTTATTAGAATCATTGAGATATCATATTGCATGCTGTAGGAAGGGTCTAAGGATTGGAATGGGAATGACTTGGATATCACATCTCATGCTATAGATAGGCTCTCAGGTTTGGAAAGTGAAGGAGTTGGATATCACATTTCATGTTAGAGGAAGGATCTCAGGTTTGGTATTAGAGGCATTGAGATTTCACATCTCATGCTATAGGAAGGGTCTCAGGATTGGAATGGGAAGGAGTTGGATATCACATCTCATGCTATAGGAAGGGTCTCAGGTTTGGTATAAGCATTGAGATATCACATCTCATGCTATAGGAAGGGTCTCAGGATTGGAATGGAAGGAGTTGGATATCACATCTCATGTTATAGGAAGGATCTCAGGTTTGGTATTAGAAGCATTGAGACATCACATCTCATGCTATAGGAAGGGTCTCAGGATTGGAATGGGAAGGAGTTGAATATGACATCTCATGCCGTAGGAAGGGTCTCAGGTTTGGTATAAACATTGAGATATCACATCTCTGCTATCAAAAGGGTCTCAGGATTGGAATTGGAAGGAGTTGGATATCCCATCTCATGTTATAGGAAGAGTCTCAGGTTTGGTATTAGAAGCATTGAGATATCACATCTCATGCTATAGGAAGTGTCTCAGGATTGGAATGGGAAGGACTTGGATATCACATCTCATGCTATAGGTAGGGTCTCAAGTTTGACATTAGAAGCATTGAGATATCACATCTCATGCTATAGGAAGGGTCTGAGGATTGGAATGGGAAGGAGTTGGATATCACATCTCCTGCTATGGGAAGGGTCTCAGGTTTGGTATAAGCAGTGAGATATCACATCTCATGCTATAGGAAGTGTCTCAGGATTGGAATGGGAAGGAGTTGGATATCACATCTCATGTTATAGGAAGGATCTCAGGTGTGGTATAAGCATTGAGATATCACATCTCTGCTATCGGAAGGGTCTCAAGATTGGAATGGGAAGGAGTTGGATATTCCCATCTCATGTTATAGGAAGGGTCTCAGGTTTGGTATTAGAAGCATTGAGATATCACATCTCATGCTATAGGAAGGGTCTCAGGATTGGAATGGGAAGGACTTGGATATCACATCTCATGCTATAGGGAGGGACTCAAGTTTGATATTAGAAGCTTTGAGATATCACATCTCATGATATCGGAAGGGTCTCAGGATTGGAATGGGAAGGAGTTGGATATCACATCTCATGATAAAGGAAGGGTCTAAGGTTTGGAAGGGGAAGGATTTGGATATCACATCTCATGTTATATTACGGGTCTCAGGTTTGGTATTAGAAGCATTGAGATATCAAGTCTCATAGTATAGGAAGTGTCTCATAATTGGAATGGGAAGGAGTTGGATATCCCATCTCATGTTATAGGAAGAGTCTCTGGTTTGGTATTAGAATCATTGAGATATTCACATCGCATGCTGTAGGAAGGGTCTAAGGATTGGAATGGGATGGACTTGGATATCACATCTCATGCTATAGGTAGGCTCTCAGGTTTGGTATAAGCATTGAGATATCACATCTCATGCTATAGGAAGGGTCTCAGAATTGGAATGGGAAGGAGTTGGATATCACATCTCAAGCTATAGGAAGGGTCTCAGTATTGGAATGGGAAGGACTTGGATATCACATCTCATGCTATAGGAAGGCTCTCAGGTTTGGAAGGGGAAAGAGTTGGATATCTCATTTCATGTTAGAGGTAGGATCTCAGGTTTGGTATTAGAGGCATTGAGATATCACATCTCATGCTATCAGAAGGGTCTCAGGAATGGAATGGGAAGGAGTTAGATATCACATCTCATGCTAAAGGGAGGGTCTCAGGTTTGGAAGGGGAAGGATTTGGATATCACATCTCATGTTATAGGAAGGATCTCAGGTTTGGTATTAGAAGCATTGAGATATCACATCTCATGCTATCGGAAGGATCTCAGGTTTGGTATTAGAAGCATTGAGATATCACATCTCATGCTATCAGAAGAGTCTCAGGATTGGAATAGGAAGGAGTTGGATATCACATTTCATGCTAAAGGGAGGGTCTCAGGTTTGGAAGGGGAAGGATTTGGATATCACATCTCATGTTATCGGAAGGATCTCACGTTTGGTATTAGAAGTATTGAGATATCATATCTCATGCTATAGGAAGGGTCTCAGGATTGGAATGGGAAGGAGTTGGATATCACATCTCATGCTATAGGGAGGGTCTCAGGATTGGAATGGGAAGGACTTAGATATCACATATCATGCTATAGGGAGGGTCTCAGTTTTGATATTAGAAGCATTGAGATATCACATCTCATGCTATCGGAAGTGTCTCAGGATTGGAATGGGAAGGAGCTGGATATCACATCTCATGCTAAAGGAAGGGTCTCAGGTTTGGAACGAGAAGGATTTGGATATCACATCTCATGTTATAGGAAGGGTCTCAGGTTTGGTATAAGCATTGATATATCACATCTCTGCTATCGGAACTGTCTCAGGATTGGAATGGGAAGGAGTTGGATATCCCATCTCATGTTATAGGACGGGTCTCAGGTTTGTTATTAGAATCATTGAGATATCATATTGCATGCTGTAGGAAGGGTCTAAGGGTTGGAATGTGAAGGACTTGGATATCACATCTCATGCTATAGATAGGCTCTTAGGTTTGGAAAGGGAAGGAGTTGGATATCACATTTCATGTCAGAGGAAGGATCTCAGGTTTGGTATTAGAAGCATTGAGATATCACATCTTATGCTATAGGAAGGGTCTCAGGATTGGAATGGGAAGCAGTTGGATATGACATATGCTATAGGAAGGGTCTCAGGTTTGGTATAAGCATTGAGATATCACATCTCATGCTATAGGACGGGTCTCAGGATTGGAATGGAAGGAGTTGGATATCACATCTCATGTTATAGGAAGGATCTCAGGTGTGGTATAAGCATTGAGATATCACATCTCTGCTATCGGAAGGGTCTCAAGATTGGAATGGGAAGGAGTTGGATATTCCCATCTCATGTTATAGGAAGGGTCTCAGGTTTGGTATTAGAAGCATTGAGATATCACATCTCATGCTATAGGAAGGGTCTCAGGATTGGAATGGGAAGGAGTTTGATATCACATCTCATGCCATAATATGGGTCTCAGGTTTGGTAGAAGCATTGGGATATCACATCTCATGCTATCGGAAGGGTATCGGGATTGGATTTGGAAGGAGTTGGATATCCCATCTCATGCTATAGGAAGGGTCTCAGGTTGGAATGGGAAGGAGTTGGATATCACATCTCATGTTATAGGAAGGGTCTCAGGATTGGAATGGAAAGGACTTGGATATCACATCTCATGCTATAGGAAGGCTCTCAGGTTTGCAAGGGGAAAGAGTTGGATATCACATTTCATGTTAGAGGTAGGATCTCAGGTTTGGTATTAGAAGCATTGAGATATCACATCTCATGCTATCAGAAGGATCTCAGGTTTGGTATAGAAGCATTGAGATATCATATCTTATGCTATCAGAAGGGTCTCAGGATTGGAATGGGATGGAGTTGGATATCACATCTCATGCTATAGGAAGGGTCTCAGGATTGGAATGGGAAGGAGTTGGATATCACATCTCATGTTATAGGAAGGGTCTCAGGTTTGGAATAAACATTGAGATATCACATCTCTACCATCGGAAGTGTCTCAGGATTGGAATGGGAAGGAGTTGGATATCCCATCTCATGTTATAGGACGGGTCTCAGGTTTTTTATTAAAATCATTGAGATATCATATTGCATGCTGTAGGAAGGGTCTAAGGATTGGAATGGGAAGGAGTTGGATATTCCCATCTCATGTTATAGGAAGGGTCTCAGGTTTGGTATTAGAAGCATTGAGATATCACATCTCATGCTATAGGAAGGGTCTCAGGATTGGAATGGGAAGGACTTGGATATCACATCTCATGCTATAGGGAGGGTCTCAAGTTTGATAGAAGCATTGAGATATCACATTTCATGATATCGGAAGGGTCTCAAGATTGGAATGGGAAGGAGTTGGATATCACATCTCATGATAAAGGAAGGGTCTAAGGTTTGGAAGGGGAAGGATTTGGATATCACATCTCATGTTATAGGACGGGTCTCAGGTTTGGTATTAGAAGCATTGAGATATCAAGTCTCATGGTATAGGAAGGGTCTCAGGATTAGAATGGGAAGGAGTTTGATATCACATCTCATGCCATAATATGGGTCTCAGGTTTGGTAGAAGCATTGGGATATCACATCTCATGCTATCGGAAGGGTATCGGGATTGGATTTGGAAGGAGTTGGATATCCCATCTCATGCTATAGGAAGGGTCTCAGGTTGGAATGGGAAGGAGTTGGATATCACATCTCATGTTATAGGAAGGGTCTCAGGATTGGAATGGGAAGGACTTGGATATCACATCTCATGCTATAGGAAGGCTCTCAGGTTTGCAAGGGGAAAGAGTTGGATATCACATTTCATGTTAGAGGTAGGATCTCAGGTTTGGTATTAGAAGCATTGAGATATCACATCTCATGCTATCAGAAGGATCTCAGGTTTGGTATAGAAGCATTGAGATATCATATCTTATGCTATCAGAAGGGTCTCAGGATTGGAATGGGAAGGAGTTGGATATCACATCTCATGCTAATTGGAGGGTCTCAGGTTTGGAAGGGGATGGATTTGGATATCACATCTCATGTTATAGGATGGATCTCAGGTTTGGTATTAGAAGTATTGAGATATCACATCTCATGTTATCGGAAGGATCTCAGGTTTGGTATTAGAAGTATTGAGATATCACATCTCATGCTATAGGAAGGGTCTCAGGATTGGAATGGGAAGGAGTTGGATATCACATCTCATGCTAAAGGAAGGGTCTCAGGTTTGGTAGAAGCATTGAGATATCACATCTCATGCTATAGGAAGGGTCTCAGGATTGGAATGGGAAGGACTTAGATATTACATATGCTATAGGGAGGGTCTCAGTTTTGATATTAGAAGCATTGAGATATCACATCTTATGCTATCAGAAGTGTCTCAGGATTGGAATGGGAAGGAGCTGGATATCACATCTCATGCTAAAGGAAGGGTCTCAGGTTTGGAACGGGAAGGAGTTGGATATCACATCTCATGTTATAGGAAGGGTCTCAGGTTTGGTATAAACATTGAGATATCACATCTCTGCTATCGGACGTGTCTCAGGATTGGAATGGGAAGGAGTTGGATATCCCATCTCATGTTATAGGACGGGTTTCAGGTTTTTTATTAGAATCATTGAGATATCATATTGCATGCTGTAGGAAGGGTCTAAGGATTGGAATGGGAATGACTTGGATATCACATCTCATGCTATAGATAGGCTCTCAGGTTTGGAAAGTGAAGGAGTTGGATATCACATTTCATGTTAGAGGAAGGATCTCAGGTTTGGTATTAGAGGCATTGAGATATCACATCTCATGCTATAGGAAGGGTCTCAGGATTGGAATGGGAAGGAGTTGGATATCACATCTCATGCTATAGGAAGGGTCTCAGGTTTGGTATAAGCATTGAGATATCACATCTCATGCTATAGGCAGGGTCTCAGGATTGGAATGGAAGGAGTTGGATATCACATCTCATGTTATAGGAAGGATCTCAGGTTTGGTATTAGAAGCATTGAGACATCACATCTCATGCTATAGGAAGGGTCTCAGGATAGGAATGGGAAGGAGTTGAATATGACATCTCATGCCGTAGGAAGGGTCTCAGGTTTGGTATAAACATTGAGATATCACATCTCTGCTATCAAAAGGGTCTCAGGATTGGAATTGGAAGGAGTTGGATATCCCATCTCATGTTATAGGAAGAGTCTCAGGTTTGGTATTAGAAGCATTGAGATATCACATCTCATGCTATAGGAAGTGTCTCAGGATTGGAATGGGAAGGACTTGGATATCACATCTCATGCTATAGGTAGGGTCTCAAGTTTGACATTAGAAGCATTGAGATATCACATCTCATGCTATAGGAAGGGTCTGAGGATTGGAATGGGAAGGAGTTGGATATCACATCTCCTGCTATGGGAAGGGTCTCAGGTTTGGTATAAGCAGTGAGATATCACATCTCATGCTATAGGAAGTGTCTCAGGATTGGAATGGGAAGGAGTTGGATATCACATCTCATGTTATAGGAAGGATCTCAGGTGTGGTATAAGCATTGAGATATCACATCTCTGCTATCGGAAGGGTCTCAAGATTGGAATGGGAAGGAGTTGGATATTCCCATCTCATGTTATAGGAAGGGTCTCAGGTTTGGTATTAGAAGCATTGAGATATCACATCTCATGCTATAGGAAGGGTCTCAGGATTGGAATGGGAAGGACTTGGATATCACATCTCATGCTATAGGGAGGGTCTCAAGTTTGATATTAGAAGCTTTGAGATATCACATCTCATGATATCGGAAGGGTCTCAGGATTGGAATGGGAAGGAGTTGGATATCACATCTCATGATAAAGGAAGGGTCTAAGGTTTGGAAGGGGAAGGATTTGGATATCACATCTCATGTTATATTACGGGTCTCAGGTTTGGTATTAGAAGCATTGAGATATCAAGTCTCATAGTATAGGAAGGGTCTCATAATTGGAATGGGAAGGAGTTGGATATCCCATCTCATGTTATAGGAAGAGTCTCTGGTTTGGTATTAGAATCATTGAGATATTCACATCGCATGCTGTAGGAAGGGTCTAAGGATTGGAATGGGATGGACTTGGATATCACATCTCATGCTATAGGTAGGCTCTCAGGTTTGGTATAAGCATTGAGATATCACATCTCATGCTATAGGAAGGGTCTCAGAATTGGAATGGGAAGGAGTTGGATATCACATCTCAAGCTATAGGAAGGGTCTCAGTATTGGAATGGGAAGGACTTGGATATCACATCTCATGCTATAGGAAGGCTCTCAGGTTTGGAAGGGGAAAGAGTTGGATATCTCATTTCATGTTAGAGGTAGGATCTCAGGTTTGGTATTAGAGGCATTGAGATATCACATCTCATGCTATCAGAAGGGTCTCAGGAATGGAATGGGAAGGAGTTAGATATCACATCTCATGCTAAAGGGAGGGTCTCAGGTTTGGAAGGGGAAGGATTTGGATATCACATCTCATGTTATAGGAAGGATCTCAGGTTTGGTATTAGAAGCATTGAGATATCACATCTCATGCTATCGGAAGGATCTCAGGTTTGGTATTAGAAGCATTGAGATATCACATCTCATGCTATCAGAAGAGTCTCAGGATTGGAATAGGAAGGAGTTGGATATCACATTTCATGCTAAAGGGAGGGTCTCAGGTTTGGAAGGGGAAGGATTTGGATATCACATCTCATGTTATCGGAAGGATCTCACGTTTGGTATCAGAAGTATTGAGATATCATATCTCATGCTATAGGAAGGGTCTCAGGATTGGAATGGGAAGGAGTTGGATATCACATCTCATGCTATAGGGAGGGTCTCAGGATTGGAATGGGAAGGACTTAGATATCACATATCATGCTATAGGGAGGGTCTCAGTTTTGATATTAGAAGCATTGAGATATCACATCTCATGCTATCGGAAGTGTCTCAGGATTGGAATGGGAAGGAGCTGGATATCACATCTCATGCTAAAGGAAGGGTCTCAGGTTTGGAACGAGAAGGATTTGGATATCACATCTCATGTTATAGGAAGGGTCTCAGGTTTGGTATAAGCATTGAGATATCACATCTCTGCTATCGGAAGTGTCTCAGGATTGGAATGGGAAGGAGTTGGATATCCCATCTCATGTTATAGGACGGGTCTCAGGTTTGTTATTAGAATCATTGAGATATCATATTGCATGCTGTAGGAAGGGTCTAAGGGTTGGAATGTGAAGGACTTGGATATCACATCTCATGCTACAGATAGGCTCTTAGGTTTGGAAAGGGAAGGAGTTGGATATCACATTTCATGTTAGAGGAAGGATCTCAGGTTTGGTATTAGAAGCATTGAGATATCACATCTTATGCTATAGGAAGGGTCTCAGGATTGGAATGGGAAGCAGTTGGATATGACATATGCTATAGGAAGGGTCTCAGGTTTGGTATAAGCATTGAGATATCACATCTCATGCTATAGGACGGATCTCAGGATTGGAATGGAAGGAGTTGGATATCACATCTCATGTTATAGGAAGGATCTCAGGTGTGGTATAAGCATTGAGATATCACATCTCTGCTATCGGAAGGGTCTCAAGATTGGAATGGGAAGGAGTTGGATATTCCCATCTCATGTTATAGGAAGGGTCTCAGGTTTGGTATTAGAAGCATTGAAATATCACATCTCATGCTATAGGAAGGGTCTCAGGATTGGAATGGGAAGGACTTGGATATCACATCTCATGCTATAGGGAGGGTCTCAAGTTTGATATTAGAAGCTTTGAGATATCACATCTCATGATATCGGAAGGGTCTCAGGATTGGAATGGGAAGGAGTTGGATATCACATCTCATGATAAAGGAAGGGTCTAAGGTTTGGAAGGGGAAGGATTTGGATATCACATCTCATGTTATATTACGGGTCTCAGGTTTGGTATTAGAAGCATTGAGATATCAAGTCTCATAGTATAGGAAGGGTCTCATAATTGGAATGGGAAGGAGTTGGATATCCCATCTCATGTTATAGGAAGAGTCTCTGGTTTGGTATTAGAATCATTGAGATATTCACATCGCATGCTGTAGGAAGGGTCTAAGGATTGGAATGGGATGGACTTGGATATCACATCTCATGCTATAGGTAGGCTCTCAGGTTTGGTATAAGCATTGAGATATCACATCTCATGCTATAGGAAGGGTCTCAGAATTGGAATGGGAAGGAGTTGGATATCACATCTCAAGCTATAGGAAGGGTCTCAGTATTGGAATGGGAAGGACTTGGATATCACATCTCATGCTATAGGAAGGCTCTCAGGTTTGGAAGGGGAAAGAGTTGGATATCTCATTTCATGTTAGAGGTAGGATCTCAGGTTTGGTATTAGAGGCATTGAGATATCACATCTCATGCTATCAGAAGGGTCTCAGGAATGGAATGGGAAGGAGTTAGATATCACATCTCATGCTAAAGGGAGGGTCTCAGGTTTGGAAGGGGAAGGATTTGGATATCACATCTCATGTTATAGGAAGGATCTCAGGTTTGGTATTAGAAGCATTGAGATATCACATCTCATGCTATCGGAAGGATCTCAGGTTTGGTATTAGAAGCATTGAGATATCACATCTCATGCTATCAGAAGAGTCTCAGGATTGGAATAGGAAGGAGTTGGATATCACATTTCATGCTAAAGGGAGGGTCTCAGGTTTGGAAGGGGAAGGATTTTGATATCACATCTCATGTTATCGGAAGGATCTCACGTTTGGTATTAGAAGTATTGAGATATCATATCTCATGCTATAGGAAGGGTCTCAGGATTGGAATGGGAAGGAGTTGGATATCACATCTCATGCTATAGGGAGGGTCTCAGGATTGGAATGGGAAGGACTTAGATATCACATATCATGCTATAGGGAGGGTCTCAGTTTTGATATTAGAAGCATTGAGATATCACATCTCATGCTATCGGAAGTGTCTCAGGATTGGAATGGGAAGGAGCTGGATATCACATCTCATGCTAAAGGAAGGGTCTCAGGTTTGGAACGAGAAGGATTTGGATATCACATCTCATGTTATAGGAAGGGTCTCAGGTTTGGTATAAGCATTGAGATATCACATCTCTGCTATCGGAAGTGTCTCAGGATTGGAATGGGAAGGAGTTGGATATCCCATCTCATGTTATAGGACGGGTCTCAGGTTTGTTATTAGAATCATTGAGATATCATATTGCATGCTGTAGGAAGGGTCTAAGGGTTGGAATGTGAAGGACTTGGATATCACATCTCATGCTATAGATAGGCTCTTAGGTTTGGAAAGGGAAGGAGTTGGATATCACATTTCATGTTAGAGGAAGGATCTCAGGTTTGGTATTAGAAGCATTGAGATATCACATCTCATGCTATAGGAAGGGTCTCAGGATTGGAATGGGAAGCAGTTGGATATCACATCTCATGCTATAGGAAGGGTCTCAGGTTTGGTATAAGCATTGAGATATCACATCTCATGCTATAGGACAGGTCTCAGGATTGGAATGGAAGGAGTTGGATATCACATCTCATGTTATAGGAAGGATCTCAGGTTTGGTATTAGAAGCATTGAGACATCACATCTCATGCTATAGGAAGGGTCTCAGGGTTGGAATGGGAAGGAGTTGGATATCACATCTCATCCAATAGGAAGGGTCTCAGGTTTGGAATGGGAAGGAATTGGATATCACATCTCATGTTATAGGAAGGATCTCAGGTTTGGTATTAGAAGCATTGAGATATCACATCTCATGCTGTAGGAAGGGTCAAAGGATTGGAATGGGATGGACTTGGATATCACATCTCATGCTATAGGTAGGCTCTCAGTTTTGGTATAAGCATTGCGATATCACATCTCATGCTATAGGAAGGGTCTCAGGATTGGAATGGGAAGGAATTGGATATCACATCTCATGCTATAGGAAGGGTCTCAGATTTGGTATAAGCATTGAGATATCACATCTCATGCTAAAGGAAGGGTCTCAGGATTGGAATGTGAAGGATTTGGATATCACATCTCATGCTAAAGGAAGGGTCTCAGGTTTGGTAGAAGCATTGAGATATCACGTCGCTGCTATCGGAAGGGTCTCAGGATTGGATTGGGAAGGAGTTGGATATCCCTTCTCATGCTATAGGAATGGTCTCAGGATTTGAATGGCAAGGAGTTGGATATCACATCTCATGCCATAGGAAGGGTCTCAGGTTTGGTATAAGCATTGAGATATCACATCTCTGCTATCGGAAGGGTCTCAGGATTGGATTGGGAAGGAGTTGAATATCCCTTCTCATGCTATAGGAAGTGTCTCAGGTTGGAATGGGGAGGAGTTGGATATCACATCTCATGTTATAGGAAGGGTCTCAGGATTGGAATGGGAAGGATTTGGATATCACATCTCTTGCTATAGGAAGGGTCTCAGGATTGAAATGGGTAGGAGTTGGATATTACTTTCTTGCTATAGGAAGGGTCTCATGTTTGGAATGGGAAGGAGTTGGATATCACATATGCTATAGTTAGTGTCTCAGGTTTGGAACGGGAAGGAGTTGGATATCACATCTCATGTTATAGGAAGGGTCTCAGGTTTGGTATAAGCATTGAGATATCACATCTCTGCTATCGGAAGCGGCTCAGGATTGGAATGGGAAGGAGGTGGATATCCCATCTCATGTTATAGGAAGAGTCTCTGGTTTGGTATTAGAATCATTGAGATATCACATCGCATGCTGTAGGAAGGGTCTAAGGATTGGAATGGGATGGACTTGGATATCACATCTCATGTTATAGGTAGGCTCTCAGGTTTGGTATAAGCATTGAGATATCACATCTCATGCTATAGGAAGGGTCTCAGGATTGGAATGGGAAGGAATTGGATATCACATCTCATGCTATAGGAAGGGTCTCAGGTTTGGTATTAGAAGCATTGAGATATCAAGTCTCATGGTATAAGAAGGGTCTCAGAATTGGAATGGGAAGGAGTTGGATATCACACCTCAAGCTATAGGAAGGGTCTCAGGATTGGAATGGGAAGGAGTTTGATATCACATCTCATGCCATAGTATGGGTCTCAGGTTTGGTAGAAGCATTGGGATATCACATCTCATGCTATCGGAAGGGTATCAGTATTGGATTTGGAAGAAGTTGGATATCCCATCTCATGCTATAGGAAGGGTCTCAGGTTGGAATGGGAAGGAGTTGGATATCACATTTCATGTTATAGGAAGGGTCTCAGGATTGGAATGGGAAGGACTTGGATATCATATCTCATGCTATAGGACGGGTCTCAGGTTTGTTATTAGAATCATTGAGATATCATATTGCATGCTGTAGGAAGGGTCTAAGGATTGGAATGGGAAGGACCTGGATATCACATCTCATGCTATAGATAGGCTCTCAGGTTTGGAAAGGGAAGGAGTTGGATATCACATCTCATGTTATAGGATGGATCTCAGGTTTGGTATTAGAAGTATTGAGATATCACATCTCATGTTATCGGAAGGATCTCAGGTTTGGTATTAGAAGTATTGAGATATCACATCTCATGCTATAGGAAGGGTCTCAGGATTGGAATGGGAAGGAGTTGGATATCACATCTCATGCTAAAGGAAGGATCTCAGGTTTGGTAGAAGCATTGAGATATCACATCTCATGCTATAGGAAGGGTCTCAGGATTGGAATGGGAAGGACTTAGATATCACATATCATGCTATAGGGAGGGTCTCAGTTTTGATATTAGAAGCATTGAGATATCACATCTCATGATATCGAAAGTGTCTCAGGATTGGAATGGGAAGGAGCTGGATATCACATCTCATGCTAAAGAAAGGGGCTCAGGTTTGGAACGGGAAGGAGTTGGATATCACATCTCATGTTATAGGAAGGGTCTCAGGTTTGGTATAAACATTGAGATATCACATCTCTGCTATCGGAAGTGTCTCAGGATTGGAATGGGAAGGAGTTGGATATCCCATCTCATGTTATAGGACGGGTCTCAGGTTTGTTATTAGAATCATTGAGATATCATATTGCATGCTGTAGGAAGGGTCTAAGGGTTGGAATGTGAAGGACTTGGATATCACATCTCATGCTATAGATAGGCTCTTAGGTTTGGAAAGGGAAGGAGTTGGATATCACATTTCATGTTAGAGGAAGAATCTCAGGTTTGGTATTAGAAGCATTGAGATATCACATCTCATGCTAGTGGAAGGGTCTCAGGATTGGAATGGGGAGGAGTTGGATATCACATCTCATGCTATAGGAAGGGTCTCAGGTTTGGTATAAGCATTGAGATATCACATCTCATGCTATAGGACGGGTCTCAGGATTGGAATGGAAGGAGTTGGATATCACATCTCATGTTATAGGAAGGATCTCAGGTTTGGTATTAGAAGCATTGAGACATCACATCTCATGCTATAGGAAGGGTCTCAGGGTTGGAATGGGAAGGAGTTGGATATTACATCTCATCCAATAGGAAGGGTCTCAGGTTTGGAATGGGAAGGAATTGGATATCACATCTCATGTTATAGGAAGGATCTCAGGTTTGGTATTAGAAGCATTGAGATATCACATCTCATGCTATAGGAAGGGTCTCAGGATTGGAATGTGAAGGATTTGGATATCACATCTCATGCTAAAGGAAGGGTCTCAGGTTTGGTAGAAGCATTGAGATATCACGTCTCTGCTATCGGAAGGGTCTCAGGATTGGATTGGGAAGGAGTTGGATATCCCTTTTCATGCTATAGGAAGGGTCTCAGGATTTGAATGGCAAGGAGTTGGATATCACATCTCTTGCCATAGGAAGGGTCTCAGGTTTGGTATAAGCATTGAGATATCACATCTCTGCTATCGGAAGGGTCTCAGGATTGGATTGGGAAGGAGTTGGATATCCCTTCTCATGCTATAGGAAGGGTCTCAGGATTTGAATGGCAAGGAGTTGGATATCACATCTCATGCCATAGGAAGGGTCTCAGGTTTGGTATAAGCATTGAGATATCACATCTCATGCTATCAGAAGAGTCTCAGGATTGGAATAGGAAGGAGTTGGATATCACATTTCATGCTAAAGGGAGGGTCTCAGGTTTGGAAGGGGAAGGATTTGGATATCACATCTCATGTTATCGGAAGGATCTCACGTTTGGTATTAGAAGTATTGAGATATCATATCTCATGCTATAGGAAGGGTCTCAGGATTGGAATGGGAAGGAGTTGGATATCACATCTCATGCTATAGGGAGGGTCTCAGGATTGGAATGGGAAGGACTTAGATATCACATATCATGCTATAGGGAGGGTCTCAGTTTTGATATTAGAAGCATTGAGATATCACATCTCATGCTATCGGAAGTGTCTCAGGATTGGAATGGGAAGGAGCTGGATATCACATCTCATGCTAAAGGAAGGGTCTCAGGTTTGGAACGAGAAGGATTTGGATATCACATCTCATGTTATAGGAAGGGTCTCAGGTTTGGTATAAGCATTGATATATCACATCTCTGCTATCGGAACTGTCTCAGGATTGGAATGGGAAGGAGTTGGATATCCCATCTCATGTTATAGGACGGGTCTCAGGTTTGTTATTAGAATCATTGAGATATCATATTGCATGCTGTAGGAAGGGTCTAAGGGTTGGAATGTGAAGGACTTGGATATCACATCTCATGCTATAGATAGGCTCTTAGGTTTGGAAAGGGAAGGAGTTGGATATCACATTTCATGTTAGAGGAAGGATCTCAGGTTTGGTATTAGAAGCATTGAGATATCACATCTTATGCTATAGGAAGGGTCTCAGGATTGGAATGGGAAGCAGTTGGATATGACATATGCTATAGGAAGGGTCTCAGGTTTGGTATAAGCATTGAGATATCACATCTCATGCTATAGGACGGGTCTCAGGATTGGAATGGAAGGAGTTGGATATCACATCTCATGTTATAGGAAGGATCCCAGGTGTGGTATAAGCATTGAGATATCACATCTCTGCTATCGGAAGGGTCTCAAGATTGGAATGGGAAGGAGTTGGATATTCCCATCTCATGTTATAGGAAGGGTCTCAGGTTTGGTATTAGAAGCATTGAGATATCACATCTCATGCTATAGGAAGGGTCTCAGGATTGGAATGGGAAGGAGTTTGATATCACATCTCATGCCATAATATGGGTCTCAGGTTTGGTAGAAGCATTGGTATATCACATCTCATGCTATCGGAAGGGTATCGGGATTGGATTTGGAAGGAGTTGGATATCCCATCTCATGCTATAGGAAGGGTCTCAGGTTGGAATGGGAAGGAGTTGGATATCACATCTCATGTTATAGGAAGGGTCTCAGGATTGGAATGGAAAGGACTTGGATATCACATCTCATGCTATAGGAAGGCTCTCAGGTTTGCAAGGGGAAAGAGTTGGATATCACATTTCATGTTAGAGGTAGGATCTCAGGTTTGGTATTAGAAGCATTGAGATATCACATCTCATGCTATCAGAAGGATCTCAGGTTTGGTATAGAAGCATTGAGATATCATATCTTATGCTATCAGAAGGGTCTCAGGATTGGAATGGGATGGAGTTGGATATCACATCTCATGCTATAGGAAGGGTCTCAGGATTGGAATGGGAAGGAGTTGGATATCACATCTCATGTTATAGGAAGGGTCTCAGGTTTGGAATAAACATTGAGATATCACATCTCTACCATCGGAAGTGTCTCAGGATTGGAATGGGAAGGAGTTGGATATCCCATCTCATGTTATAGGACGGGTCTCAGGTTTTTTATTAAAATCATTGAGATATCATATTGCATGCTGTAGGAAGGGTCTAAGGATTGGAATGGGAAGGAGTTGGATATTCCCATCTCATGTTATAGGAAGGGTCTCAGGTTTGGTATTAGAAGCATTGAGATATCACATCTCATGCTATAGGAAGGGTCTCAGGATTGGAATGGGAAGGACTTGGATATCACATCTCATGCTATAGGGAGGGTCTCAAGTTTGATAGAAGCATTGAGATATCACATTTCATGATATCGGAAGGGTCTCAAGATTGGAATGGGAAGGAGTTGGATATCACATCTCATGATAAAGGAAGGGTCTAAGGTTTGGAAGGGGAAGGATTTGGATATCACATCTCATGTTATAGGACGGGTCTCAGGTTTGGTATTAGAAGCATTGAGATATCAAGTCTCATGGTATAGGAAGGGTCTCAGGATTAGAATGGGAAGGAGTTTGATATCACATCTCATGCCATAATATGGGTCTCAGGTTTGGTAGAAGCATTGGGATATCACATCTCATGCTATCGGAAGGGTATCGGGATTGGATTTGGAAGGAGTTGGATATCCCATCTCATGCTATAGGAAGGGTCTCAGGTTGGAATGGGAAGGAGTTGGATATCACATCTCATGTTATAGGAAGGGTCTCAGGATTGGAATGGGAAGGACTTGGATATCACATCTCATGCTATAGGAAGGCTCTCAGGTTTGCAAGGGGAAAGAGTTGGATATCACATTTCATGTTAGAGGTAGGATCTCAGGTTTGGTATTAGAAGCATTGAGATATCACATCTCATGCTATCAGAAGGATCTCAGGTTTGGTATAGAAGCATTGAGATATCATATCTTATGCTA
The DNA here is from genome assembly GCF_040938575.1 of Ambystoma mexicanum. Classification (NCBI taxonomy): domain Eukaryota; kingdom Metazoa; phylum Chordata; class Amphibia; order Caudata; family Ambystomatidae; genus Ambystoma; species Ambystoma mexicanum. Next base: position 10,651,874 of record NW_027182444.1, read on the forward strand.
TCAGAAGGGTCTCAGGATTGGAATGGGAAGGAGTTGGATATCACATCTCATGCTAAAGGGAGGGTCTCAGGTTTGGAAGGGGATGGATTTGGATATCACATCTCATGTTATAGGATGGATCTCAGGTTTGGTATTAGAAGTATTGAGATATCACATCTCATGTTATCGGAAGGATCTCAGGTTTGGTATTAGAAGTATTGAGATATCACATCTCATGCTATAGGAAGGGTCTCAGGATTGGAATGGGAAGGAGTTGGATATCACATCTCATGCTAAAGGAAGGGTCTCAGGTTTGGTAGAAGCATTGAGATATCACATCTCATGCTATAGGAAGGGTCTCAGGATTGGAATGGGAAGGACTTAGATATTACATATGCTATAGGGAGGGTCTCAGTTTTGATATTAGAAGCATTGAGATATCACATCTTATGCTATCAGAAGTGTCTCAGGATTGGAATGGGAAGGAGCTGGATATCACATCTCATGCTAAAGGAAGGGTCTCAGGTTTGGAACGGGAAGGAGTTGGATATCACATCTCATGTTATAGGAAGGGTCTCAGGTTTGGTATAAACATTGAGATATCACATCTCTGCTATCGGACGTGTCTCAGGATTGGAATGGGAAGGAGTTGGATATCCCATCTCATGTTATAGGACGGGTCTCAGGTTTTTTATTAGAATCATTGAGATATCATATTGCATGCTGTAGGAAGGGTCTAAGGATTGGAATGGGAATGACTTGGATATCACATCTCATGCTATAGATAGGCTCTCAGGTTTGGAAAGTGAAGGAGTTGGATATCACATTTCATGTTAGAGGAAGGATCTCAGGTTTGGTATTAGAGGCATTGAGATATCACATCTCATGCTATAGGAAGGGTCTCAGGATTGGAATGGGAAGGAGTTGGATATCACATCTCATGCTACAGGAAGGGTCTCAGGTTTGGTATAAGCATTGAGATATCACATCTCATGCTATAGGAAGGGTCTCAGGATTGGAATGGGAAGGAGTTTGATATCACATCTCATGCCATAATATGGGTCTCAGGTTTGGTAGAAGCATTGGGATATCACATCTCATGCTATCGGAAGGGTATCGGGATTGGATTTGGAAGGAGTTGGATATCCCATCTCATGCTATAGGAAGGGTCTCAGGTTGGAATGGGAAGGAGTTGGATATCACATCTCATGTTATAGGAAGGGTCTCAGGATTGGAATGGAAAGGACTTGGATATCACATCTCATGCTATAGGAAGGCTCTCAGGTTTGCAAGGGGAAAGAGTTGGATATCACATTTCATGTTAGAGGTAGGATCTCAGGTTTGGTATTAGAAGCATTGAGATATCACATCTCATGCTATCAGAAGGATCTCAGGTTTGGTATAGAAGCATTGAGATATCATATCTTATGCTATCAGAAGGGTCTCAGGATTGGAATGGGATGGAGTTGGATATCACATCTCATGCTATAGGAAGGGTCTCAGGATTGGAATGGGAAGGAGTTGGATATCACATCTCATGTTATAGGAAGGGTCTCAGGTTTGGAATAAACATTGAGATATCACATCTCTACCATCGGAAGTGTCTCAGGATTGGAATGGGAAGGAGTTGGATATCCCATCTCATGTTATAGGACGGGTCTCAGGTTTTTTATTAAAATCATTGAGATATCATATTGCATGCTGTAGGAAGGGTCTAAGGATTGGAATGGGAAGGAGTTGGATATTCCCATCTCATGTTATAGGAAGGGTCTCAGGTTTGGTATTAGAAGCATTGAGATATCACATCTCATGCTATAGGAAGGGTCTCAGGATTGGAATGGGAAGGACTTGGATATCACATCTCATGCTATAGGGAGGGTCTCAAGTTTGATAGAAGCATTGAGATATCACATTTCATGATATCGGAAGGGTCTCAAGATTGGAATGGGAAGGAGTTGGATATCACATCTCATGATAAAGGAAGGGTCTAAGGTTTGGAAGGGGAAGGATTTGGATATCACATCTCATGTTATAGGACGGGTCTCAGGTTTGGTATTAGAAGCATTGAGATATCAAGTCTCATGGTATAGGAAGGGTCTCAGGATTAGAATGGGAAGGAGTTTGATATCACATCTCATGCCATAATATGGGTCTCAGGTTTGGTAGAAGCATTGGGATATCACATCTCATGCTATCGGAAGGGTATCGGGATTGGATTTGGAAGGAGTTGGATATCCCATCTCATGCTATAGGAAGGGTCTCAGGTTGGAATGGGAAGGAGTTGGATATCACATCTCATGTTATAGGAAGGGTCTCAGGATTGGAATGGGAAGGACTTGGATATCACATCTCATGCTATAGGAAGGCTCTCAGGTTTGCAAGGGGAAAGAGTTGGATATCACATTTCATGTTAGAGGTAGGATCTCAGGTTTGGTATTAGAAGCATTGAGATATCACATCTCATGCTATCAGAAGGATCTCAGGTTTGGTATAGAAGCATTGAGATATCATATCTTATGCTATCAGAAGGGTCTCAGGATTGGAATGGGAAGGAGTTGGATATCACATCTCATGCTAAAGGGAGGGTCTCAGGTTTGGAAGGGGATGGATTTGGATATCACATCTCATGTTATAGGATGGATCTCAGGTTTGGTATTAGAAGTATTGAGATATCACATCTCATGTTATCGGAAGGATCTCAGGTTTGGTATTAGAAGTATTGAGATATCACATCTCATGCTATAGGAAGGGTCTCAGGATTGGAATGGGAAGGAGTTGGATATCACATCTCATGCTAAAGGAAGGGTCTCAGGTTTGGTAGAAGCATTGAGATATCACATCTCATGCTATAGGAAGGGTCTCAGGATTGGAATGGGAAGGACTTAGATATTACATATGCTATAGGGAGGGTCTCAGTTTTGATATTAGAAGCATTGAGATATCACATCTTATGCTATCAGAAGTGTCTCAGGATTGGAATGGGAAGGAGCTGGATATCACATCTCATGCTAAAGGAAGGGTCTCAGGTTTGGAACGGGAAGGAGTTGGATATCACATCTCATGTTATAGGAAGGGTCTCAGGTTTGGTATAAACATTGAGATATCACATCTCTGCTATCGGACGTGTCTCAGGATTGGAATGGGAAGGAGTTGGATATCCCATCTCATGTTATAGGACGGGTCTCAGGTTTTTTATTAGAATCATTGAGATATCATATTGCATGCTGTAGGAAGGGTCTAAGGATTGGAATGGGAATGACTTGGATATCACATCTCATGCTATAGATAGGCTCTCAGGTTTGGAAAGTGAAGGAGTTGGATATCACATTTCATGTTAGAGGAAGGATCTCAGGTTTGGTATTAGAGGCATTGAGATATCACATCTCATGCTATAGGAAGGGTCTCAGGATTGGAATGGGAAGGAGTTGGATATCACATCTCATGCTACAGGAAGGGTCTCAGGTTTGGTATAAGCATTGAGATATCACATCTCATGCTATAGGAAGGGTCTCAGGATTGGAATGGAAGGAGTTGGATATCACATCTCATGTTATAGGAAGGATCTCAGGTTTGGTATTAGAAGCATTGAGACATCACATCTCATGCTATAGGAAGGGTCTCAGGATAGGAATGGGAAGGAGTTGAATATGACATCTCATGCCGTAGGAAGGGTCTCAGGTTTGGTATAAACATTGAGATATCACATCTCTGCTATCAAAAGGGTCTCAGGATTGGAATTGGAAGGAGTTGGATATCCCATCTCATGTTATAGGAAGAGTCTCAGGTTTGGTATTAGAAGCATTGAGATATCACATCTCATGCTATAGGAAGTGTCTCAGGATTGGAATGGGAAGGACTTGGATATCACATCTCATGCTATAGGTAGGGTCTCAAGTTTGACATTAGAAGCATTGAGATATCACATCTCATGCTATAGGAAGGGTCTGAGGATTGGAATGGGAAGGAGTTGGATATCACATCTCCTGCTATGGGAAGGGTCTCAGGTTTGGTATAAGCAGTGAGATATCACATCTCATGCTATAGGAAGTGTCTCAGGATTGGAATGGGAAGGAGTTGGATATCACATCTCATGTTATAGGAAGGATCTCAGGTGTGGTATAAGCATTGAGATATCACATCTCTGCTATCGGAAGGGTCTCAAGATTGGAATGGGAAGGAGTTGGATATTCCCATCTCATGTTATAGGAAGGGTCTCAGGTTTGGTATTAGAAGCATTGAGATATCACATCTCATGCTATAGGAAGGGTCTCAGGATTGGAATGGGAAGGACTTGGATATCACATCTCATGCTATAGGGAGGGTCTCAAGTTTGATATTAGAAGCTTTGAGATATCACATCTCATGATATCGGAAGGGTCTCAGGATTGGAATGGGAAGGAGTTGGATATCACATCTCATGATAAAGGAAGGGTCTAAGGTTTGGAAGGGGAAGGATTTGGATATCACATCTCATGTTATATTACGGGTCTCAGGTTTGGTATTAGAAGCATTGAGATATCAAGTCTCATAGTATAGGAAGGGTCTCATAATTGGAATGGGAAGGAGTTGGATATCCCATCTCATGTTATAGGAAGAGTCTCTGGTTTGGTATTAGAATCATTGAGATATTCACATCGCATGCTGTAGGAAGGGTCTAAGGATTGGAATGGGATGGACTTGGATATCACATCTCATGCTATAGGTAGGCTCTCAGGTTTGGTATAAGCATTGAGATATCACATCTCATGCTATAGGAAGGGTCTCAGAATTGGAATGGGAAGGAGTTGGATATCACATCTCAAGCTATAGGAAGGGTCTCAGTATTGGAATGGGAAGGACTTGGATATCACATCTCATGCTATAGGAAGGCTCTCAGGTTTGGAAGGGGAAAGAGTTGGATATCTCATTTCATGTTAGAGGTAGGATCTCAGGTTTGGTATTAGAGGCATTGAGATATCACATCTCATGCTATCAGAAGGGTCTCAGGAATGGAATGGGAAGGAGTTAGATATCACATCTCATGCTAAAGGGAGGGTCTCAGGTTTGGAAGGGGAAGGATTTGGATATCACATCTCATGTTATAGGAAGGATCTCAGGTTTGGTATTAGAAGCATTGAGATATCACATCTCATGCTATCGGAAGGATCTCAGGTTTGGTATTAGAAGCATTGAGATATCACATCTCATGCTATCAGAAGAGTCTCAGGATTGGAATAGGAAGGAGTTGGATATCACATTTCATGCTAAAGGGAGGGTCTCAGGTTTGGAAGGGGAAGGATTTGGATATCACATCTCATGTTATCGGAAGGATCTCACGTTTGGTATTAGAAGTATTGAGATATCATATCTCATGCTATAGGAAGGGTCTCAGGATTGGAATGGGAAGGAGTTGGATATCACATCTCATGCTATAGGGAGGGTCTCAGGATTGGAATGGGAAGGACTTAGATATCACATATCATGCTATAGGGAGGGTCTCAGTTTTGATATTAGAAGCATTGAGATATCACATCTCATGCTATCGGAAGTGTCTCAGGATTGGAATGGGAAGGAGCTGGATATCACATCTCATGCTAAAGGAAGGGTCTCAGGTTTGGAACGAGAAGGATTTGGATATCACATCTCATGTTATAGGAAGGGTCTCAGGTTTGGTATAAGCATTGAGATATCACATCTCTGCTATCGGAAGTGTCTCAGGATTGGAATGGGAAGGAGTTGGATATCCCATCTCATGTTATAGGACGGGTCTCAGGTTTGTTATTAGAATCATTGAGATATCATATTGCATGCTGTAGGAAGGGTCTAAGGGTTGGAATGTGAAGGACTTGGATATCACATCTCATGCTACAGATAGGCTCTTAGGTTTGGAAAGGGAAGGAGTTGGATATCACATTTCATGTTAGAGGAAGGATCTCAGGTTTGGTATTAGAAGCATTGAGATATCACATCTTATGCTATAGGAAGGGTCTCAGGATTGGAATGGGAAGCAGTTGGATATGACATATGCTATAGGAAGGGTCTCAGGTTTGGTATAAGCATTGAGATATCACATCTCATGCTATAGGACGGATCTCAGGATTGGAATGGAAGGAGTTGGATATCACATCTCATGTTATAGGAAGGATCTCAGGTGTGGTATAAGCATTGAGATATCACATCTCTGCTATCGGAAGGGTCTCAAGATTGGAATGGGAAGGAGTTGGATATTCCCATCTCATGTTATAGGAAGGGTCTCAGGTTTGGTATTAGAAGCATTGAAATATCACATCTCATGCTATAGGAAGGGTCTCAGGATTGGAATGGGAAGGACTTGGATATCACATCTCATGCTATAGGGAGGGTCTCAAGTTTGATATTAGAAGCTTTGAGATATCACATCTCATGATATCGGAAGGGTCTCAGGATTGGAATGGGAAGGAGTTGGATATCACATCTCATGATAAAGGAAGGGTCTAAGGTTTGGAAGGGGAAGGATTTGGATATCACATCTCATGTTATATTACGGGTCTCAGGTTTGGTATTAGAAGCATTGAGATATCAAGTCTCATAGTATACGAAGGGTCTCATAATTGGAATGGGAAGGAGTTGGATATCCCATCTCATGTTATAGGAAGAGTCTCTGGTTTGGTATTAGAATCATTGAGATATTCACATCGCATGCTGTAGGAAGGGTCTAAGGATTGGAATGGGATGGACTTGGATATCACATCTCATGCTATAGGTAGGCTCTCAGGTTTGGTATAAGCATTGAGATATCACATCTCATGCTATAGGAAGGGTCTCAGAATTGGAATGGGAAGGAGTTGGATATCACATCTCAAGCTATAGGAAGGGTCTCAGTATTGGAATGGGAAGGACTTGGATATCACATCTCATGCTATAGGAAGGCTCTCAGGTTTGGAAGGGGAAAGAGTTGGATATCTCATTTCATGTTAGAGGTAGGATCTCAGGTTTGGTATTAGAGGCATTGAGATATCACATCTCATGCTATCAGAAGGGTCTCAGGAATGGAATGGGAAGGAGTTAGATATCACATCTCATGCTAAAGGGAGGGTCTCAGGTTTGGAAGGGGAAGGATTTGGATATCACATCTCATGTTATAGGAAGGATCTCAGGTTTGGTATTAGAAGCATTGAGATATCACATCTCATGCTATCGGAAGGATCTCAGGTTTGGTATTAGAAGCATTGAGATATCACATCTCATGCTATCAGAAGAGTCTCAGGATTGGAATAGGAAGGAGTTGGATATCACATTTCATGCTAAAGGGAGGGTCTCAGGTTTGGAAGGGGAAGGATTTTGATATCACATCTCATGTTATCGGAAGGATCTCACGTTTGGTATTAGAAGTATTGAGATATCATATCTCATGCTATAGGAAGGGTCTCAGGATTGGAATGGGAAGGAGTTGGATATCACATCTCATGCTATAGGGAGGGTCTCAGGATTGGAATGGGAAGGACTTAGATATCACATATCATGCTATAGGGAGGGTCTCAGTTTTGATATTAGAAGCATTGAGATATCACATCTCATGCTATCGGAAGTGTCTCAGGATTGGAATGGGAAGGAGCTGGATATCACATCTCATGCTAAAGGAAGGGTCTCAGGTTTGGAACGAGAAGGATTTGGATATCACATCTCATGTTATAGGAAGGGTCTCAGGTTTGGTATAAGCATTGAGATATCACATCTCTGCTATCGGAAGTGTCTCAGGATTGGAATGGGAAGGAGTTGGATATCCCATCTCATGTTATAGGACGGGTCTCAGGTTTGTTATTAGAATCATTGAGATATCATATTGCATGCTGTAGGAAGGGTCTAAGGGTTGGAATGTGAAGGACTTGGATATCACATCTCATGCTATAGATAGGCTCTTAGGTTTGGAAAGGGAAGGAGTTGGATATCACATTTCATGTTAGAGGAAGGATCTCAGGTTTGGTATTAGAAGCATTGAGATATCACATCTCATGCTATAGGAAGGGTCTCAGGATTGGAATGGGAAGCAGTTGGATATCACATCTCATGCTATAGGAAGGGTCTCAGGTTTGGTATAAGCATTGAGATATCACATCTCATGCTATAGGACAGGTCTCAGGATTGGAATGGAAGGAGTTGGATATCACATCTCATGTTATAGGAAGGATCTCAGGTTTGGTATTAGAAGCATTGAGACATCACATCTCATGCTATAGGAAGGGTCTCAGGGTTGGAATGGGAAGGAGTTGGATATCACATCTCATCCAATAGGAAGGGTCTCAGGTTTGGAATGGGAAGGAATTGGATATCACATCTCATGTTATAGGAAGGATCTCAGGTTTGGTATTAGAAGCATTGAGATATCACATCTCATGCTGTAGGAAGGGTCAAAGGATTGTAATGGGATGGACTTGGATATCACATCTCATGCTATAGGTAGGCTCTCAGTTTTGGTATAAGCATTGCGATATCACATCTCATGCTATAGGAAGGGTCTCAGGATTGGAATGGGAAGGAATTGGATATCACATCTCATGCTATAGGAAGGGTCTCAGATTTGGTATAAGCATTGAGATATCACATCTCATGCTAAAGGAAGGGTCTCAGGATTGGAATGTGAAGGATTTGGATATCACATCTCATGCTAAAGGAAGGGTCTCAGGTTTGGTAGAAGCATTGAGATATCACGTCGCTGCTATCGGAAGGGTCTCAGGATTGGATTGGGAAGGAGTTGGATATCCCTTCTCATGCTATAGGAATGGTCTCAGGATTTGAATGGCAAGGAGTTGGATATCACATCTCATGCCATAGGAAGGGTCTCAGGTTTGGTATAAGCATTGAGATATCACATCTCTGCTATCGGAAGGGTCTCAGGATTGGATTGGGAAGGAGTTGAATATCCCTTCTCATGCTATAGGAAGTGTCTCAGGTTGGAATGGGGAGGAGTTGGATATCACATCTCATGTTATAGGAAGGGTCTCAGGATTGGAATGGGAAGGATTTGGATATCACATCTCTTGCTATAGGAAGGGTCTCAGGATTGGAATGGGTAGGAGTTGGATATTACTTTCTTGCTATAGGAAGGGTCTCATGTTTGGAATGGGAAGGAGTTGGATATCACATATGCTATAGTTAGTGTCTCAGGTTTGGAACGGGAAGGAGTTGGATATCACATCTCATGTTATAGGAAGGGTCTCAGGTTTGGTATAAGCATTGAGATATCACATCTCTGCTATCGGAAGCGGCTCAGGATTGGAATGGGAAGGAGGTGGATATCCCATCTCATGTTATAGGAAGAGTCTCTGGTTTGGTATTAGAATCATTGAGATATCACATCGCATGCTGTAGGAAGGGTCTAAGGATTGGAATGGGATGGACTTGGATATCACATCTCATGTTATAGGTAGGCTCTCAGGTTTGGTATAAGCATTGAGATATCACATCTCATGCTATAGGAAGGGTCTCAGGATTGGAATGGGAAGGAATTGGATATCACATCTCATGCTATAGGAAGGGTCTCAGGTTTGGTATTAGAAGCATTGAGATATCAAGTCTCATGGTATAAGAAGGGTCTCAGAATTGGAATGGGAAGGAGTTGGATATCACACCTCAAGCTATAGGAAGGGTCTCAGGATTGGAATGGGAAGGAGTTTGATATCACATCTCATGCCATAGTATGGGTCTCAGGTTTGGTAGAAGCATTGGGATATCACATCTCATGCTATCGGAACTGTATCAGTATTGGATTTGGAAGAAGTTGGATATCCCATCTCATGCTATAGGAAGGGTCTCAGGTTGGAATGGGAAGGAGTTGGATATCACATTTCATGTTATAGGAAGGGTCTCAGGATTGGAATGGGAAGGACTTGGATATCATATCTCATGCTATAGGACGGGTCTCAGGTTTGTTATTAGAATCATTGAGATATCATATTGCATGCTGTAGGAAGGGTCTAAGGATTGGAATGGGAAGGACCTGGATATCACATCTCATGCTATAGATAGGCTCTCAGGTTTGGAAAGGGAAGGAGTTGGATATCACATCTCATGTTATAGGATGGATCTCAGGTTTGGTATTAGAAGTATTGAGATATCACATCTCATGTTATCGGAAGGATCTCAGGTTTGGTATTAGAAGTATTGAGATATCACATCTCATGCTATAGGAAGGGTCTCGGGATTGGAATGGGAAGGAGTTGGATATCACATCTCATGCTAAAGGAAGGGTCTCAGGTTTGGTAGAAGCATTGAGATATCACATCTCATGCTATAGGAAGGGTCTCAGGATTGGAATGGGAAGGACTTAGATATCACATATCATGCTATAGGGAGGGTCTCAGTTTTGATATTAGAAGCATTGAGATATCACATCTCATGATATCGAAAGTGTCTCAGGATTGGAATGGGAAGGAGCTGGATATCACATCTCATGCTAAAGGAAGGGTCTCAGGTTTGGAACGGGAAGGAGTTGGATATCACATCTCATGTTATAGGAAGGGTCTCAGGTTTGGTATAAACATTGAGATATCACATCTCTGCTATCGGAAGTGTCTCAGGATTGGAATGGGAAGGAGTTGGATATCCCATCTCATGTTATAGGACGGGTCTCAGGTTTGTTATTAGAATCATTGAGATATCATATTGCATGCTGTAGGAAGGGTCTAAGGGTTGGAATGTGAAGGACTTGGATATCACATCTCATGCTATAGATAGGCTCTTAGGTTTGGAAAGGGAAGGAGTTGGATATCACATTTCATGTTAGAGGAAGAATCTCAGGTTTGGTATTAGACGCATTGAGATATCACATCTCATGCTAGTGGAAGGGTCTCAGGATTGGAATGGGGAGGAGTTGGATATCACATCTCATGCTATAGGAAGGGTCTCAGGTTTGGTATAAGCATTGAGATATCACATCTCATGCTATAGGACGGGTCTCAGGATTGGAATGGAAGGAGTTGGATATCACATCTCATGTTATAGGAAGGATCTCAGGTTTGGTATTAGAAGCATTGAGACATCACATCTCATGCTATAGGAAGGGTCTCAGGGTTGGAATGGGAAGGAGTTGGATATCATATCTCATCCAATAGGAAGGGTCTCAGGTTTGGAATGGGAAGGAATTGGATATCACATCTCATGTTATAGGAAGGATCTCAGGTTTGGTATTAGAAGCATTGAGCTATCACATCTCATGCTATAGGAAGGGTCTCAGGATTGGAATGTGAAGGATTTGGATATCACATCTCATGCTAAAGGAAGGGTCTCAGGTTTGGTAGAAGCATTGAGATATCACGTCTCTGCTATCGGAAGGGTCTCAGGATTGGATTGGGAAGGAGTTGGATATCCCTTTTCATGCTATAGGAAGGGTCTCAGGATTTGAATGGCAAGGAGTTGGATATCACATCTCATGCCATAGGAACGGTCTCAGGTTTGGTATAAGCATTGAGATATCACATCTCTGCTATCGGAAGGGTCTCAGGATTGGATTGGGAAGGAGTTGGATATCCCTTCTCATGCTATAGGAAGTGTCTCAGGTTGGAATGGGAAGGAGTTGGATATCACATCTCATGTTATAGGAAGGGTCTCAGGATTCGAATGGGAAGGAGTTGGATACCACATCTCATGATAAAGGAAGGGTCTAAGGTTTGGAAGGGGAAGGATTTGGATATCTCATCTCATGTTATAGGACGGTCTCAGGTTTGGTATTAGAAGCATTGAGATATCAAGTCTCATGGTATAAGAAGGGTCTCAGAATTGGAATGGGAAGGAGTTGGATATCATATCTCAAGCTATAGGAAGGGTCTCAGGATTGGAATGGGAAGGAGTTTGATATCATATCTCATGCCATAGTATGGGTCTCAGGTTTGGTAGAAGCATTGGGATATCACATCTCATGCTATCGGAAGGGTATCAGTATTGGATTTGGACGAAGTTGGATATCCCATCTCATGCTATAGGAAGGGTCTCAGGTTGGAATGGGAAGGAGTTGGATATCACATTTCATGTTATAGGAAGGGTCTCAGGATTGGAATGGGAAGGACTTGGATATCATATCTCATGCTATAGGACGGGTCTCAGGTTTGTTATTAGAATCATTGAGATATCATATTGCATGCTGTAGGAAGGGTCTAAGGATTGGAATGGGAAGGACTTGGATATCACATCTCATGCTATAGGTAGGCTCTCAGGTTTGGAAAGGGAAGGAGTTCGATATCACATTTCATGTTAGAGGAAGGATCTCAGGTTTGGTATTAGAAGCATTGAGATATCACATCTCATGCTATAGGAAGGGTCTCAGGATTGGAATGGGAAGTAGTTGGATATCACATCTCATGCTATAGGAAGGGTCTCAGGTTTGTTATTAGAATCATTGAGATATCATATTGCATGCTGTAGGAAGGGTCTAAGAATTGGAATGGGAAGGACTTGGATATCATATCTCATGCTATAGGTAGGCTCTCAGGTTTGGAAAGGGAAGGAGTTCGATATCACATTTCATGTTAGAGTAAGGATCTCAGGTTTGGTATTAGAAGCATTGAGATATCACATCTCATGCTATAGGACGGGTCTCAGGATTGGAATGGAAGGAGTTGGATATCACATCTCATGTTATAGGAAGGATCTCAGGTTTGGTATTAGAAGCATTGAGACATCACATCTCATGCTATAGGAAGGGTCTCAGGGTTGGAATGGGAAGGAGTTGGATATCACATCTCATCCAATAGGAAGGGTCTCAGGTTTGGAATGGGAAGGAATTGGATATCACATCTCATGTTATAGGAAGGATCTCAGGTTTGGTATTAGAAGCATTGAGATATCACATCTCATGCTATAGGAAGGGTCTCAGGATTGGAATGTGAAGGATTTGGATATCACATCTCATGCTAAAGGAAGGGTCTCAGGTTTGGTAGAAGCATTGAGATATCACGTCTCTGCTATCGGAAGGGTCTCAATACTTCTAATACCAAACCTGAGATCCTTCCGATAACATGAGATGTGATATCTCAATACTTCTAATACCAAACCTGAGATCCATCCTATAACATGAGATGTGATATCCAACTCCTTCCCTTTCCAAACCTAAGAGCCTATCTATAGCATGAGATGTTATATCCAGGTCCTTCCCATTCCAATCCTTAGACCCTTCCTACAGCATGCAATATGATATCTCAATGATTCTAATAACAAACCTGAGACCCGTCCTATTGCATGAGATATGATATCCAAGTACTTCCCATTCCAATCCTGAGACCCTTCCTATAACATGAAATGTGATATCCAACTCCTTCCCATTCCAACCTGAGACCCTTCCTATAGCATGAGATGGGATATCCAACTTCTTCCAAATCCAATACTGATACCCTTCCGATAGCATGAGATGTGATATCCCAATGCTTATACAAAACCTGAGACCCATACTCTGGCATGAGATGTGATATCAAACTCCTTCCCATTCCAATCCTGAGACCCTTCGTATAGCTTGAGGTGTGATATCCAACTCCTTCCCATTCCAATTCTGAGACCCTTCTTATACCATGAGACTTGATATCTCAATGCTTCTAATACCAAACCTGAGACCCGTCCTATAACATGAGATGTGATATCGAAATCCTTCCCCTTCCAAACCTTAGACCCTTCCTTTATCATGAGATGTGATATCCAACTCCTTCCCATTCCAATCCTGAGACCCTTCCGATATCATGAGATTTGTTATCGCAATGCTTCTAATATCAAACTTGAGACCCTCCCTATAGCATGAGATGTGACCTCCAAGTCCTTCCCATTCCAATCCTGAGACCCTTCCTATAGCATGAGATGTGATATCTCTATGCTTCTAATACCAAACCTGAGACCCTTCCTATAACATGAGATGGGATATCCAACTCATTCCCATTCCAATCCTGAGACCTTTCCGATAGCAGAGATGTGATATCTCAATGCTTTTACCAAACCTGAGAACCTTCCTATGGCCTGAGATGTTATATACAACTCCTTCCCATTCCAATCCTGAGACCCTTCCTTTAGCATGAGATGTGATATCTCAATGCTTATACCAAATCTGAGACCCTTCCTATAGCATGAGATGTGATATCTCAATGCTTATACCAGACCTGAGAGCCTACCTATAACATGAGATGTGATATCCAAGTCCATCCCATTCCAATCCTTAGACCCTTCCTACAGCATGCAATGTGATATCTCAATGATTCTAATACCAAACCAGAGACTCTTCCTATAACATGAGATGGGATATCCAACTCCTTCCCATTCCAATCCTGAGCCGCTTCCGATAGCAGAGATGTGATATCTCAATGCTTATACCAAACCTGAGACCCTTCCTATAACATGAGATGTGATATCCAACTCCTTCCCGTTCCAAACCTGAGACACTAACTATAGCATATGTGATACCCACCTCCTTCCCATTCCAAACACTAGACCCTTCCTATAGCAAGAAAGTAATATCCAACTCCTACCCATTCCAATCCTGAGACCCTTCCTATAGCAAGAGATGTGATATCCAAATCCTTCCCATTCCAATCCTGAGACCCTTCCTATAACATGAGATGTGATATCCAACTCCTTCCCATTCCAACCTGAGACACTTCCTATAGCATGAGAAGGGATATCCAACTCCTTCCCAATCCAATCCTGAGACCCTTCCGAAAGCAGAGACGTGATATCTCAATGCTTCTACCAAACCTGAGACCCTTCCTTTAGCATGAGATGTGATATCCAAATCCTTCACATTCCAATCCTGAGACCCTTCCTATAGCATGAGATGTGATATCTCAATGCTTCTAATACGAAACCTGAGATCCTTCCTATAACATGAGATGTGATATCCAATTCCTTCCCATTCCAAACCTGAGACCCTTCCTATTGGATGAGATGTGATATCCAACTCCTTCCCATTCCAACCCTGAGACCCTTCCTATAGCATGAGATGTGATGTCTCAATGCTTCTAATACCAAACCTGAGATCCTTCCTATAACATGAGATGTGATATCCAACTCCTTCCATTCCAATCCTGAGACCCGTCCTATAGCATGAGATGGTATATCTCAATGCTTATACCAAACCTGAGACCCTTCCTATAGCATGAGATGTGATATCCAACTGCTTCCCATTCCAATCCTGAGACCCTTCCTATAGCATGAGATGTGATATCTCAATGCTTCTAATACCAAACCTGAGATCCTTCCTCTAACATGAAATGTGATATCCAACTCCTTCCCTTTCCAAACCTAAGAGCCTATCTATAGCATAAGATGTGATATCCAAGTCCTTCACATTCCAACCCTTAGACCCTTCCTACAGCATGCAATATGATATCTCAATGATTCTAATAACAAACCTGAGACCCGTCCTATAACATGAGATGTGACATCCAACTCCTTCCCATTCCAACCTGAGACACTTCCTATAGCATGAGAAGGGATATCCAACTCCTTCCCAATCCAATCCTGAGACCCTTCCGATAGCAGAGATGTGATATCTCAATGCTTATACCAAACCTGAGACCCTTCCTATGGCATGAGATGTGATATCCAACTCCTTGCCATTCAAATCCTGAGACCCTTCCTATAGCATGAAAAGGGATATCCAACTCCTTCCCAATCCAATCCTGAGACCCTTCCGATAGCAGAGACGTGAAATCTCAATGCTTCTACCAAACCTGAGACCCTTCCTTTAGCATGAGATGTGATATCCAAATCCTTCACATTCCAATCCTGAGACCCTTCCTATAGCATGAGATTTGATATCTCAATGCTTCTAATACCAAACGTGAGATCCTTCCTATAACATGAGATGTGATATCCAAATCCTCCCCTTCCAAACCTGAGACCCTCCCTTTAGCATGAAATGTGATATCCAACTTCTTCCTATTCCAATCCTGAGACTCTTCTGATAGCATGAGATGTGATATCTCAATGCTTCTAATACCAAACCTGAGATCCTTCCGATAGTATGAGATGTGATATCTCAATGCTTCTAATACCAAACCTGAGATCCTTCCTATAACATGAGATGTGATATCCAAATCCTTCCCCTTCCAAACCTGAGACCCTCCCTTTAGCATGAGATGTGATATCTAACTCCTTCCCATTCCATTCCTGAGACCCTTCTGATAGCATGAGATGTGATATCTCAATGACTCTAATACCAAACCTGAGATCCTACCTCTAACATGAAATGAGATATCCAACTCTTTCCCCTTCCAAACCTGAGAGCCTTCCTATAGCATGAGATGTGATATCCAAGTCCTTCCCATTTCAATACTGAGAGCCTTCCTATAGCTTGAGATGTGATATCCAACTCCTTCCCATTCCAATTCTGAGACCCTTCCTATAGCATGAGATGTGATATCTCAATGCTTATACCAAACATGAGAGCCTACCTATAACATGAGATGTGATATCCAAGTCCATCCCATTCCAATCCTTAGACAATCCCTACAGCATGCGATGTGATATCTCAATGATTCTAATACCAAACCAGAGACTCTTCCTATAACATGAGATGGGATATCCAACTCCTTCCCATTCCAATTCTGAGACCCTTCCTATACTATGAGACTTGATATCTCAATGCTTCTAATACCAAACCTGAGACCCGTAATATAACATGAGATGTGATATCCAAATCCTTCCCCTTCCAAACCTTAGACCCTTCCTTTATCATGAGATGTGATATCCAACTCATTCCCATTCCAATCCTGAGACCCTTCCGATATCATGAGATGTGATATCTCAAAGCTTCTAATATCAAACTTGAGACCCTCCCTATAGCATGAGATGTGATATCCAAGTCCTTCCCATTCCAATCCTGAGACCCTTCCTATAGCATGAGATGTGATATCTCAATGCTTCTAATACCAAACCTGAGACCCTTCCTATAACATGAGATGGGAATATCCAACTCCTTCCCATTCCAATCTTGAGACCCTTCCGATAGCAGAGATGTGATATCTCAATGCTTATACCAAACCTGAGATCCTTCCTATAACATGAGATGTGATATCCAACTCCTTCCCATTCCAATCCTGAGACACTTCCTATAGCATGAGATGTGATATCTCACTGCTTATACCAAACCTGAGACCCTTCCCATAGCAGGAGATGTGATATCCAACTCCTTCCCATTCCAATCCTCAGACCCTTCCTATAGCATGAGATGTGATATCTCAATGCTTCTAATGTCAAACTTGAGACCCTACCTATAGCATGAGATGTGATATCCAAGTCCTTCCCATTCCAATCCTGAGACACTTCCTATAGCATGAGATGTGATATCTCAATGCTTCTAATACCAAACCTGAGACTCTTCCTATAACATGAGATGGGATATCCAACTCCTTCCCATTCCAATCCTGAGACCCTTTTGATAGCAGAGATGTGATATCTCAATGTTTATACCAAACCTGAGACCCTTCCTACGGCATGAGATGTCATATTCAACTCCTTCCCATTCCAATCCTGAGACCCTTCCTATAGCATGAGATTTGATATCCAACTCCTTCCCATTCCAATCCTGAGACCCTTCCTATAGCATGAGATGTGATGTCTCAATGCTTCTAATACCAAACCTGAGATCCTTCCTATAACATGAGATGTGATATCCAACTCCTTCCATTCCAATCCTGAGACCCTTCCTATAGCATGAGATGTGATATCTCAATGCTTATACCAAACCTGAGACCCTTCCTATAGCATGAGATGTGATATCCAACTCCTTCCCATTCCAATCATGAGACCCTTCCTATAGCATGAGATGTGATATCTCAATGCTTCTAATACCAAACCTGAGATCCTTCCTATAACATGAGATGTGATATCCAACTCTTTCCCCTTCCAAACCTGAGAGCCTTCCTAAAGCATGAGATGTGATATCCAACTCCTTCCCATTCCAATCATGAGACCCTTCCTATAGCATGAGATGTGATATCTCAATGCTTCTAATACCAAACCTGAGATCCTTCCTCTAACATGAAATGTGAGATCCAACTCCTTCCCTTTCCAAACCTAAGAGCCTATCTATAGCATGAGATGTGATATCCAAGTCCTTCACATTCCAACCCTTAGACCCTTCCTACAGCATGCAATATGATATCTCAATGATTCTAATAACAAACCTGAGACCCGTCCTATAACATGAGATGGGATATCCAACTCCTTCCCATTCCAATCCTGAGACACTTCCGATAGCAGAGATGTGATATCTCAATGTTTATACCAAACCTGAGACCCTTCCTATAACATGAGATGTGATATCCAACTCCTTCCCGTTCCAAACCTGAGACCCTTCCTTTAGCATGAGATGTGATATCCAGCTCCTTCCCATTCCAATCCTGAGACACTTCCGATAGCATGAGATGTGATATCTCAATGCTTCTAATATCAAAACTGAGACCCTCCCTATAGCATGATATGTGATATCTAAGTCCTTCCCATTCCAATCCTGAGACCTTCCTATAGCATGAGATGTGATATCTCAATGCTTCTACCAAACCTGAGACCCTTCCTTTAGCATGAGATGTAATATCCAACTCCTTCCCATTCCAATCCTGAGACCCTTCCTATAGCATGAGATGTGATATCTCAATACTTCTAAGACCAAACCTGAGATCCATCCTATAACATGAGATGTGATATCCAACTCCTTCCCTTTCCAAACCTGAGAGCCGTTCTATAGCATGAGATGTGATATCCAGGTCCTTCCCATTCCAATCCTTAGACCCTTCCTACAGCATGCAATATGATATCTCAATGATTCTAATAACAAACCTGAGACCCGTCCTATAGCATGAGATATGATATCCAAGTCCTTCCCATTCCAATCCTGAGACCCTTCCTATAACATGAAATGTGATATCCAACTCCTTCCCATTCCAACCTGAGACCCTTCCTATAGCATGAGATGGGATATCCAACTTCTTCCAAATCCAATACTGATACCCTTCCGATAGCATGAGATGTGATATCCCAATGCTTCTACCAAACCTGAGACCCATACTATGGCATGAGATGTGATATCAAACTCCTTCCCATTCCAATCCTGAGACCCTTCCTATAGCTTGAGGTGTGATATCCAACTCCTTCCCATTCCAATTCTGAGACCCTTCTTATACCATGAGAATTGATATCTCAATGCTTCTAATATTAAACCTGAGACCCGTCCTATAACATGAGATGTGATATCCAAATCCTTCCCCTTCCAAACCTTAGACCCTTCCTTTATCATGAGATGTGATATCCAACTCCTTCCCATTCCAATCCTGAGACCCTTCCGATATCATGAGATTTGTTATCTCAATGCTTCTAATATCAAACTTGAGACCCTCCCTATAGCATGAGATGTGACATCCAAGTCCTTCCCATTCCAATCCTGAGACCCTTCCTATAGCATGAGATGTGATATTTCTATGCTTCTAATACCAAACCTGAGACCCTTCCTATAACATGAGATGGGATATCCAACTCCTTCCCATTCCAATCCTGAGACCTTTCCGATAGCAGAGATGTGATATCTCAATGCTTATACCAAACCTGAGAACCTTCCTATGGCCTGAGATGTCATATACAACTCCTTCCCATTCCAATCCTGAGACCCTTCCTTTAGCATGAGATGTGATATCTCAATGCTTATACCAAATCTGAGACCCTTCCTATAGCATGAGATGTGATATCCAATTCCTTCCCATTCCAATCCTGAGACCCTTCCTATAGCATGAGATGTGATATCTCAATGCTTATACCAAACCTGAGAGCCTACCTATAACATGAGATGTGATATCCAAGTCCATCCCATTCCAATCCTTAGACCCTTCCTACAGCATGCGATGTGATATCTCAATGATTCTAATACCAAACCAGAGACTCTTCCTATAACATGAGATGGGATATCCAACTCCTTCCCATTCCAATCCTGAGCCGCTTCCGATAGCAGAGATGTGATATCTCAATGCTTATACCAAACCTGAGACCCTTCCTATAACATGAGATGTGATATCCAACTCCTTCCCGTTCCAAACCTGAGACACTAACTATAGCATATGTGATATCCAACTCCTTCCCATTCCAAACATGAGACCCTTCCTATAGCAAGAAAGTAATATCCAACTCCTACCCATTCCAATCCTGAGACCCTTCCTATAGCAAGAGATGTGATATCCAAATCCTTCCCATTCCAATCCTGAGACCCTTCCTATAACATGAGATGTGATATCCAACTCCTTCCCATTCCAATCCTGAGACACTTCCTATAGCATGAGATGTGATATCTCAATGCTTCTAATACCAAACCTGAGACTCTTCCTATAACATGAGATGGGATATCCAACTCCTTCCCATTCCAATCCTGAGACCCTTTTGATAGCAGAGATGTGATATCTCAATGTTTATACCAAACCTGAGACCCTTCCTACGGCATGAGATGTCATATTCAACTCCTTCCCATTCCAATCCTGAGACGCTTCCTACAGCATGAGATTTGATATCCAACTCCTTCCCATTCCAATCCTGAGACCCTTCCTATAGCATGAGATGTGATGTCTCAATGCTTCTAATACCAAACCTGAGATCCTTCCTATAACATGAGATGTGATATCCAACTCCTTCCATTCCAATCCTGAGACCCTTCCTATAGCATGAGATGTGATATCTCAATGCTTATACCAAACCTGAGACCCTTCCTATAGCATGAGATGTGATATCCAACTCCTTCCCATTCCAATCCTGAGACCCTTCCTATAGCATGAGATGTGATATCTCAATGCTTCTAATACCAAACCTGAGATCCTTCCTCTAACATGAAATGTGAGATCCAACTCCTTCCCTTTCCAAACCTAAGAGCCTATCTATAGCATGAGATGTGATATCCAAGTCCTTCACATTCCAACCCTTAGATCCTTCCTACAGCATGCAATATGATATCTCAATGATTCTAATAACAAACCTGAGACCCGTCCTATAACATGAGATGGGATATCCAACTCCTTCCCATTCCAATCCTGAGACACTTCCGATAGCAGAGATGTGATATCTCAATGTTTATACCAAACCTGAGACCCTTCCTATAACATGAGATGTGATATCCAACTCCTTCCCGTTCCAAACCTGACACCCTTCCTTAAGCATGAGATGTGATATCCAGCTCCTTCCCATTCCAATCCTGAGACACTTCCGATAGCATGAGATGTGATATCTCAATGCTTCTAATATCAAAACTGAGACCCTCCCTATAGCATGATATGTGATATCTAAGTCCTTCCCATTCCAATCCTGAGACCTTCCTATAGCATGAGATGTGATATCTCAATGCTTCTACCAAACCTGAGACCCTTCCTTTAGCATGAGATGTAATATCCAACTCCTTCCCATTCCAATCCTGAGACCCTTCCTATAGCATGAGATGTGATATCTCAATACTTCTAATACCAAACCTGAGATCCATCCTATAACATGAGATGTGATATCCAACTCCTTCCCTTTCCAAACCTGAGAGCCGTTCTATAGCATGAGATGTGATATCCAGGTCCTTCCCATTCCAATCCTTAGACCCTTCCTACAGCATGCAATATGATATCTCAATGATTCTAATAACAAACCTGAGACCCGTCCTATAGCATGAGATATGATATCCAAGTCCTTCCCATTCCAATCCTGAGACCCTTCCTATAACATGAAATGTGATATCCAACTCCTTCCCATTCCAACCTGAGACCCTTCCTATAGCATGAGATGGGATATCCAACTTCTTCCAAATCCAATACTGATACCCTTCCGATAGCATGAGATGTGATATCCCAATGCTTCTACCAAACCTGAGACCCATACTATGGCATGAGATGTGATATCAAACTCCTTCCCATTCCAATCCTGAGACCCTTCCTATAGCTTGAGGTGTGATATCCAACTCCTTCCCATTCCAATTCTGAGACCCTTCTTATACCATGAGAATTGATATCTCAATGCTTCTAATATTAAACCTGAGACCCGTCCTATAACATGAGATGTGATATCCAAATCCTTCCCCTTCCAAACCTTAGACCCTTCCTTTATCATGAGATGTGATATCCAACTCCTTCCCATTCCAATCCTGAGACCCTTCCGATATCATGAGATTTGTTATCTCAATGCTTCTAATATCAAACTTGAGACCCTCCCTATAGCATGAGATGTGACATCCAAGTCCTTCCCATTCCAATCCTGAGACCCTTCCTATAGCATGAGATGTGATATTTCTATGCTTCTAATACCAAACCTGAGACCCTTCCTATAACATGAGATGGGATATCCAACTCCTTCCCATTCCAATCCTGAGACCTTTCCGATAGCAGAGATGTGATATCTCAATGCTTATACCAAACCTGAGAACCTTCCTATGGCCTGAGATGTCATATACAACTCCTTCCCATTCCAATCCTGAGACCCTTCCTTTAGCATGAGATGTGATATCTCAATGCTTATACCAAATCTGAGACCCTTCCTATAGCATGAGATGTGATATCCAATTCCTTCCCATTCCAATCCTGAGACCCTTCCTATAGCATGAGATGTGATATCTCAATGCTTATACCAAACCTGAGAGCCTACCTATAACATGAGATGTGATATCCAAGTCCATCCCATTCCAATCCTTAGACCCTTCCTACAGCATGTGATGTGATATCTCAATGATTCTAATACCAAACCAGAGACTCTTCCTATAACATGAGATGGGATATCCAACTCCTTCCCATTCCAATCCTGAGCCGCTTCCGATAGCAGAGATGTGATATCTCAATGCTTATACCAAACCTGAGACCCTTCCTATAACATGAGATGTGATATCCAACTCCTTCCCGTTCCAAACCTGAGACACTAACTATAGCATATGTGATATCCAACTCCTTCCCATTCCAAACATGAGACCCTTCCTATAGCAAGAAAGTAATATCCAACTCCTACCCATTCCAATCCTGAGACCCTTCCTATAGCAAGAGATGTGATATCCAAATCCTTCCCATTCCAATCCTGAGACCCTTCCTATAACATGAGATGTGATATCCAACTCCTTCCCATTCCAATCCTGAGACACTTCCTATAGCATGAGATGTGATATCTCAATGCTTCTAATACCAAACCTGAGACTCTTCCTATAACATGAGATGGGATATCCAACTCCTTCCCATTCCAATCCTGAGACCCTTTTGATAGCAGAGATGTGATATCTCAATGTTTATACCAAACCTGAGACCCTTCCTACTGCATGAGATGTCATATTCAACTCCTTCCCATTCCAATCCTGAGACGCTTCCTACAGCATGAGATTTGATATCCAACTCCTTCCCATTCCAATCCTGAGACCCTTCCTATAGCATGAGATGTGATGTCTCAATGCTTCTAATACCAAACCTGAGATCCTTCCTATAACATGAGATGTGATATCCAACTCCTTCCATTCCAATCCTGAGACCCTTCCTATAGCATGAGATGTGATATCTCAATGCTTATACCAAACCTGAGACCCTTCCTATAGCATGAAATGTGATATCCAACTCCTTCCCATTCCAATCCTGAGACCCTTCCTATAGCATGAGATGTGATATCTCAATGCTTCTAATACCAAACCTGAGATCCTTCCTCTAACATGAAATGTGAGATCCAACTCCTTCCCTTTCCAAACCTAAGAGCCTATCTATAGCATGAGATGTGATATCCAAGTCCTTCACATTCCAACCCTTAGATCCTTCCTACAACATGCAATATGATATCTCAATGATTCTAATAACAAACCTGAGACCCGTCCTATAACATGAGATGGGATATCCAACTCCTTCCCATTCCAATCCTGAGACACTTCCGATAGCAGAGATGTGATATCTCAATGTTTATACCAAACCTGAGACCCTTCCTATAACATGAGATGTGATATCCAACTCCTTCCCGTTCCAAACCTGACACCCTTCCTTAAGCATGAGATGTGATATCCAGCTCCTTCCCATTCCAATCCTGAGACACTTCCGATAGCATGAGATGTGATATCTCAATGCTTCTAATATCAAAACTGAGACCCTCCCTATAGCATGATATGTGATATCTAAGTCCTTCCCATTCCAATCCTGAGACCCTTCCTATAGCATGAGATGTGATATCTCAATGCTTCTACCAAACCTGAGACCCTTCCTTTAGCATGAGATGTGATATCCAACTCCTTCCCATTCCAATCCTGAAACTCTTCCTATAGCATGAGATGTGATATCTCAATACTTCTAATACCAAACCTGAGATCCTTCCGATAACATGAGATGTGATATCTCAATACTTCTAATACCAAACCTGAGATCCATCCTATAACATGAGATGTGATATCCAACTCCTTCCCTTTCCAAACCTGAGAGCCGTTCTATAGCATGAGATGTGATATCCAGGTCCTTCCCATTCCAATCCTTAACCCTTCCTACAGCATGCAATATGATATCTCAATGATTCTAATAACAAACCTGAGACCCGTCCTATAGCATGAGATATGATATCCAAGTCCTTCCCATTCCAATCCTGAGACCCTTCCTATAACATGAAATGTGATATCCAACTCCTTCCCATTCCAACCTGAGACCCTTCCTATAGCATGAGATGGGATATCCAACTTCTTCCAAATCCAATACTGATACCCTTCCGATAGCATGAGATGTGATATCCCAATGCTTCTACCAAACCTGAGACCCATATTATGGCATGAGATGTGATATCAAACTCCTTCCCATTCCAATCCTGAGACCCTTCCTATAGCTTGAGGTGTGATATCCAACTCCTTCCCATTCCAATTCTGAGACCCTTCTTATACCATGAGACTTGATATCTCAATGCTTCTAATATTAAACCTGAGACCCGTCCTATAACATGAGATGTGATATCCAAATCCTTCCCCTTCCAAACCTTAGACCCTTCCTTTATCATGAGATGTGATATCCAACTCCTTCCCATTCCAATCCTGAGACCCTTCCGATATCATGAGATTTGTTATCTCAATGCTTCTAATATCAAACTTGAGACCCTCCCTATAGCATGAGATGTGACATCCAAGTCCTTCCCATTCCAATCCTGAGACCCTTCCTATAGCATGAGATGTGATATCTCTATGCTTCTAATACCAAACCTGAGACCCTTCCTATAACATGAGATGGGATATCCAACTCCTTCCCATTCCAATCCTGAGACCTTTCCGATAGCAGAGATGTGATATCTCAATGCTTATACCAAACCTGAGAACCTTCCTATGGCCTGAGATGTCATATACAACTCCTTCCCATTCCAATCCTGAGACCCTTCCTTTAGCATGAGATGTGATATCTCAATGCTTATACCAAATCTGAGACCCTTCCTATAGCATGAGATGTGATATCCAATTCCTTCCCATTCCAATCCTGAGACCCTTCCTATAGCATGAGATGTGATATCCAATTCCTTCCCATTCCAATCCTGAGACCCTTCCTATAGCATGAGATGTGATATCTCAATGCTTATACCAAACCTGAGAGCCTACCTATAACATGAGATGTGATATCCAAGTCTATCCCATTCCAATCCTTAGACCCTTCCTACAGCATGCGATGTGATATCTCAATAATTCTAATACCAAACCAGAGACTCTTCCTATAACATGAGATGGGATATCCAACTCCTTCCCATTCCAATCCTGAGCCGCTTCCGATAGCAGAGATGTGATATCTCAATGCTTATACCAAACCTGAGACCCTTCCTATAACATGAGATGTGATATCCAACTCCTTCCCGTTCCAAACCTGAGACACTAACTATAGCATATGTGATATCCAACTCCTTCCCATTCCAAACATGAGACCCTTCCTATAGCAAGAAAGTAATATCCAACTCCTACCCATTCCAATCCTGAGACCCTTCCTATAGCAAGAGATGTGATATCCAAATCCTTCCCATTCCAATCCTGAGACCCTTCCTATAACATGAGATGTGATATCCAACTCCTTCCCATTCCAACCTGAGACACTTCCTATAGCATGAGAAGGGATATCCAACTCCTTCCCAATCCAATCCTGAGACCCTTCCGATAGCAGAGATGTGATATCTCAATGCTTATACCAAACCTGAGACCCTTCCTATGGCATGAGATGTGATATCCAACTCCTTGCCATTCAAATCCTGAGACCCTTCCTATAGCATGAGAAGGGATATCCAACTCCTTCCCAATCCAATCCTGAGACCCTTCCGATAGCAGCGACGTGATATCTCAATGCTTCTACCAAACCTGAGACCCTTCCTTTAGCATGAGATGTGATATCCAAATCCTTCACATTCCAATCCTGAGACCCTTCCTATAGCATGAGATGTGATATCTCAATGCTTCTAATACCAAACCTGAGATCCTTCCTATAACATGAGATGTGATATCCAATTCCTTCCCATTCCAAACCTGAGACCCTTCCTATTGGATGAGATGTGATATCCAACTCCTTCCCATTCCAACCTTGAGACCCTTCCTATAGCATGAGATGTGATGTCTCAATGCTTCTAATACCAAACCTGAGATCCTTCCTATAACATGAGATGTGATATCCAACTCCTTCTATTCCAATCCTGAGACCCGTCCTATAGCATGAGATGTGATATCTCAAGGCTTATACCAAACCTGAGACCCTTCCTATAGCATGAGATGTGATATCCAACTGCTTCCCATTCCAATCCTGAGACCCTTCCTATAGCATGCAATATGATATCTCAATGATTCTAATAACAAACCTGAGACCCGTCCTATAGCATGAGATATGATATCCAAGTCCTTCCCATTCCAATCCTGAGACCCTTCCTATAACATGAAATGTGATATCCAACTCCTTCCCATTCCAACCTGAGACCCTTCCTATAGCATGAGATGGGATATCCAACTTCTTCCAAATCCAATACTGATACCCTTCCGATAGCATGAGATGTGATATCCCAATGCTTCTACCAAACCTGAGACCCATACTATGGCATGAGATGTGATATCAAACTCCTTCCCATTCCAATCCTAAGACCCTTCCTATAGCTTGAGGTGTGATATCCAACTCCTTCCCATTCCAATTCTGAGACCCTTCTTATACCATGAGACTTGATATCTCAATGCTTCTAATATTAAACCTGAGACCCGTCCTATAACATGAGATGTGATATCCAAATCCTTCCCCTTCCAAACCTTAGACCCTTCCTTTATCATGAGATGTGATATCCAACTCCTTCCCATTCCAATCCTGAGACCCTTCCGATATCATGAGATTTGTTATCTCAATGCTTCTAATATCAAACTTGAGACCCTCCCTATAGCATGAGATGTGACATCCAAGTACTTCCCATTCCAATCTTGAGACCCTTCCTATAGCATGAGATGTGATATCTCTATGCTTCTAATACCAAACCTGAGACCCTTCCTATAACATGAGATGGGATATCCAACTCCTTCCCATTCCAATCCTGAGACCTTTCCGATAGCAGAGATGTGATATCTCAATGCTTATACCAAACCTGAGAACCTTCCTATTTCCTGAGATGTCATATACAACTCCTTCCCATTCCAATCCTGAGACCCTTCCTTTAGCATGAGATGTGATATCTCAATGCTTATACCAAATCTGAGACCCTTCCTATAGCATGAGATGTGATATCCAATTCCTTCCCATTCCAATCCTGAGACCCTTCCTATAGCATGAGATGTGATATCTCAATGCTTATACCAAACATGAGAGCCTACCTATAACATGAGATGTGATATCCAAGTCTATCCCATTCCAATCCTTAGACCCTTCCTACAGCATGCGATGTGATATCTCAATAATTCTAATACCAAACCAGAGACTCTTCCTATAACATGAGATGGGATATCCAACTCCTTCCCATTCCAATCCTGAGCCGCTTCCGATAGCAGAGATGTGATATCTCAATGCTTATACCAAACCTGAGACCCTTCCTATAACATGAGATGTGATATCGAACTCCTTCCCGTTCCAAACCTGAGACACTAACTATAGCATATGTGATATCCAACTCCTTCCCATTCCAAACATGAGACCCTTCCTATAGCAAGAAAGTAATATCCAACTCCTACCCATTCCAATCCTGAGACCCTTCCTATAGCAAGAGATGTGATATCCAAATCCTTCCCATTCCAATCCTGAGACCCTTCCTATAACATGAGATGTGATATCCAACTCCTTCCCATTCCAACCTGAGACACTTCCTATAGCATGAGAAGGGATATCCAACTCCTTCCCAATCCAATCCTGAGACCCTTCCGATAGCAGAGATGTGATATCTCAATGCTTATACCAAACCTGAGACCCTTCCTATGGCATGAGATGTGATATCCAACTCCTTGCCATTCAAATCCTGAGACCCTTCCTATAGCATGAGAAGGGATATCCAACTCCTTCCCAATCCAATCCTGAGACCCTTCCGATAGCAGCGACGTGATATCTCAATGCTTCTACCAAACCTGAGACCCTTCCTTTAGCATGAGATGTGATATCCAACTCCTTCCCATTCCAACCTTGAGACCCTTCCTATAGCATGAGATGTGATGTCTCAATGCTTCTAATACCAAACCTGAGATCCTTCCTATAACATGAGATGTGATATCCAACTCCTTCTATTCCAATCCTGAGACCCGTCCTATAGCATGAGATGTGATATCTCAAGGCTTATACCAAACCTGAGACCCTTCCTATAGCATGAGATGTGATATCCAAGTCCTTCCCATTCCAATCCTGAGACCCTTCCTATAGCATGAGATGTGATATCTCTATGCTTCTAATACCAAACCTGAGACCCTTCCTATAACATGAGATGGGATATCCAAATCCTTCCCATTCCAATCCTGAGACCTTTCCGATAGCAGAGATGTGATATCTCAATGCTTATACCAAACCTGAGAACCTTCCTATGGCCTGAGATGTCATATACAACTCCTTCCCATTCCAATCCTGAGACCCTTCCTTTAGCATGAGATGTGATATCTCAATGCTTATACCAAATCTGAGACCCTTCCTATAGCATGAGATGTGATATCCAATTCCTTCCCATTCCAATCCTGAGACCCTTCCTATAGCATGAGATGTGATATCTCAATGCTTATACCAAACCTGAGAGCCTACCTATAACATGAGATGTGATATCCAAGTCTATTCCATTCCAATCCTTAGACCCTTCCTACAGCATGCGATGTGATATCTCAATAATTCTAATACCAAACCAGAGACTCTTCCTATAACATGAGATGGGATATCCAACTCCTTCCCATTCCAATCCTGAGCCGCTTCCGATAGCAGAGATGTGATATCTCAATGCTTATACCAAACCTGAGACCCTTCCTATAACATGAGATGTGATATCCAACTCCTTCCCATTCCAAACATGAGACCCTTCCTATAGCAAGAAAGTAATATCCAACTCCTACCCATTCCAATCCTGAGACCCTTCCTATAGCAAGAGATGTGATATCCAAATCCTTCCCATTCCAATCCTGAGACCCTTCCTATAACATGAGATGTGATATCCAACTCCTTCCCATTCCAACCTGAGACACTTCCTATAGCATGAGAAGGGATATCCAACTCCTTCCCAATCCAATCCTGAGACCCTTCCGATAGCAGAGATGTGATATCTCAATGCTTATACCAAACCTGAGACCCTTCCTATAACATGAGATGGGATATCCAACTCCTTCCCATTCCAATCCTGAGCCGCTTCCGATAGCAGAGATGTGATATCTCAATGCTTATACCAAACCTGAGACCCTTCCTATAACATGAGATGTGATATCCAACTCCTTCCCGTTCCAAACCTGAGACACTAACTATAGCATATGTGATATCCAACTCCTTCCCATTCCAAACATGAGACCCTTCCTATAGCAAGAAAGTAATATCCAACTCCTACCCATTCCAATCCTGAGACCCTTCCTATAGCAAGAGATGTGATATCCAAATCCTTCCCATTCCAATCCTGAGACCCTTCCTATAACATGAGATGTGATATCCAACTCCTTCCCATTCCAATCCTGAGACACTTCCTATAGCATGAGATGTGACATCTCAATGCTTCTAATACCAAACCTGAGACTCTTCCTATAACATGAGATGGGATATCCAACTCCTTCCCATTCCAATCCTGAGACCCTTTTGATAGCAGAGATGTGATATCTCAATGTTTATACCAAACCTGAGACCCTTCCTACGGCATGAGATGTCATATTCAACTCCTTCCCATTCCAATCCTGAGACGCTTCCTACAGCATGAGATTTGATATCCAACTCCTTCCCATTCCAATCCTGAGACCCTTCCTATAGCATGAGATGTGATGTCTCAATGCTTCTAATACCAAACCTGAGATCCTTCCTATAACATGAGATGTGATATCCAACTCCTTCCATTCCAATCCTGAGACCCTTCCTATAGCATGAGATGTGATATCTCAATGCTTATACCAAACCTGAGACCCTTCCTATAGCATGAGATGTGATATCCAACTCCTTCCCATTCCAATCCTGAGACCCTTCCTATAGCATGAGATGTGATGTCTCAATGCTTCTAATACCAAACCTGAGATCCTTCCTCTAACATGAAATGTGAGATCCAACTCCTTCCCTTTCCAAACCTAAGAGCCTATCTATAGCATGAGATGTGATATCCAAGTCCTTCACATTCCAACCCTTAGATCCTTCCTACAGCATGCAATATGATATCTCAATGATTCTAATAACAAACCTGAGACCCGTCCTATAACATGAGATGGGATATCCAACTCCTTCCCATTCCAATCCTGAGACACTTCCGATAGCAGAGATGTGATATCTCAATGTTTATACCAAACCTGAGACCCTTCCTATAACATGAGATGTGATATCCAACTCCTTCCCGTTCCAAACCTGACACCCTTCCTTAAGCATGAGATGTGATATCCAGCTCCTTCCCATTCCAATCCTGAGACACTTCCGATAGCATGAGATGTGATATCTCAATGCTTCTAATATCAAAACTGAGACCCTCCCTATAGCATGATATGTGATATCTAAGTCCTTCCCATTCCAATCCTGAGACCCTTCCTATAGCATGAGATGTGATATCTCAATGCTTCTACCAAACCTGAGACCCTTCCTTTAGCATGAGATGTGATATCTCAATACTTCTAATACCAAACCTGAGATCCTTCCGATAACATGAGATGTGATATCTCAATACTTCTAATACCAAACCTGAGATCCATCCTATAACATGAGATGTGATATCCAACTCCTTCCCTTTCCAAACCTGAGAGCCGTTCTATAGCATGAGATGTGATATCCAGGTCCTTCCCATTCCAATCCTTAACCCTTCCTACAGCATGCAATATGATATCTCAATGATTCTAATAACAAACCTGAGACCCGTCCTATAGCATGAGATATGATATCCAAGTCCTTCCCATTCCAATCCTGAGACCCTTCCTATAACATGAAATGTGATATCCAACTCCTTCCCATTCCAACCTGAGACCCTTCCTATAGCATGAGATGGGATATCCAACTTCTTCCAAATCCAATACTGATACCCTTCCGATAGCATGAGATGTGATATCCCAATGCTTCTACCAAACCTGAGACCCATACTATGGCATGAGATGTGATATCAAACTCCTTCCCATTCCAATCCTGAGACCCTTCCTATAGCTTGAGGTGTGATATCCAACTCCTTCCCATTCCAATTCTGAGACCCTTCTTATACCATGAGACTTGATATCTCAATGCTTCTAATATTAAACCTGAGACCCGTCCTATAACATGAGATGTGATATCCAAATCCTTCCCCTTCCAAACCTTAGACCCTTCCTTTATCATGAGATGTGATATCCAACTCCTTCCCATTCCAATCCTGAGACCCTTCCGATATCATGAGATTTGTTATCTCAATGCTTCTAATATCAAACTTGAGACCCTCCCTATAGCATGAGATGTGACATCCAAGTCCTTCCCATTCCAATCCTGAGACCCTTCCTATAGCATGAGATGTGATATCTCTATGCTTCTAATACCAAACCTGAGACCCTTCCTATAACATGAGATGGGATATCCAACTCCTTCCCATTCCAATCCTGAGACCTTTCCGATAGCAGAGATGTGATATCTCAATGCTTATACCAAACCTGAGAACCTTCCTATGGCCTGAGATGTCATATACAACTCCTTCCCATTCCAATCCTGAGACCCTTCCTTTAGCATGAGATGTGATATCTCAATGCTTATACCAAATCTGAGACCCTTCCTATAGCATGAGATGTGATATCCAATTCCTTCCCATTCCAATCCTGAGACCCTTCCTATAGCATGAGATGTGATATCTCAATGCTTATACCAAACCTGAGAGCCTACCTATAACATGAGATGTGATATCCAAGTCTATCCCATTCCAATCCTTA
Source organism: Ambystoma mexicanum (assembly GCF_040938575.1). NCBI lineage: Eukaryota > Metazoa > Chordata > Amphibia > Caudata > Ambystomatidae > Ambystoma > Ambystoma mexicanum. The sequence goes on from NW_027182444.1 coordinate 10,684,281, forward strand.
GACCCTTCCTACAGCATGCGATGTGATATCTCAATAATTCTAATACCAAACCAGAGACTCTTCCTATAACATGAGATGGGATATCCAACTCCTTCCCATTCCAATCCTGAGCCGCTTCCGATAGCAGAGATGTGATATCTCAATGCTTATACCAAACCTGAGACCCTTCCTATAACATGAGATGTGATATCCAACTCCTTCCCGTTCCAAACCTGAGACACTAACTATAGCATATGTGATATCCAACTCCTTCCCATTCCAAACATGAGACCCTTCCTATAGCAAGAAAGTAATATCCAACTCCTACCCATTCCAATCCTGAGACCCTTCCTATAGCAAGAGATGTGATATCCAAATCCTTCCCATTCCAATCCTGAGACCCTTCCTATAACATGAGATGTGATATCCAACTCCTTCCCATTCCAACCTGAGACACTTCCTATAGCATGAGAAGGGATATCCAACTCCTTCCCAATCCAATCCTGAGACCCTTCCGATAGCAGAGATGTGATATCTCAATGCTTATACCAAACCTGAGACCCTTCCTATGGCATGAGATGTGATATCCAACTCCTTGCCATTCAAATCCTGAGACCCTTCCTATAGCATGAGAAGGGATATCCAACTCCTTCCCAATCCAATCCTGAGACCCTTCCGATAGCAGCGACGTGATATCTCAATGCTTCTACCAAACCTGAGACCCTTCCTTTAGCATGAGATGTGATATCCAAATCCTTCACATTCCAATCCTGAGACCCTTCCTATAGCATGAGATGTGATATCTCAATGCTTCTAATACCAAACCTGAGATCCTTCCTATAACATGAGATGTGATATCCAATTCCTTCCCATTCCAAACCTGAGACCCTTCCTATTGGATGAGATGTGATATCCAACTCCTTCCCATTCCAACCTTGAGACCCTTCCTATAGCATGAGATGTGATGTCTCAATGCTTCTAATACCAAACCTGAGATCCTTCCTATAACATGAGATGTGATATCCAACTCCTTCTATTCCAATCCTGAGACCCGTCCTATAGCATGAGATGTGATATCTCAAGGCTTATACCAAACCTGAGACCCTTCCTATAACATGAGATGTGATATCCAACTCCTTCCCGTTCCAAACCTGAGACACTAACTATAGCATATGTGATATCCAACTCCTTCCCATTCCAAACATGAGACCCTTCCTATAGCAAGAAAGTAATATCCAACTCCTACCCATTCCAATCCTGAGACCCTTCCTATAGCAAGAGATGTGATATCCAAATCCTTCCCATTCCAATCCTGAGACCCTTCCTATAACATGAGATGTGATATCCAACTCCTTCCCATTCCAACCTGAGACACTTCCTATAGCATGAGAAGGGATATCCAACTCCTTCCCAATCCAATCCTGAGACCCTTCCGATAGCAGAGATGTGATATCTCAATGCTTATACCAAACCTGAGACCCTTCCTATGGCATGAGATGTGATATCCAACTCCTTGCCATTCAAATCCTGAGACCCTTCCTATAGTATGAGAAGGGATATCCAACTCCTTCCCAATCCAATCCTGAGACCCTTCCGATAGCAGCGACGTGATATCTCAATGCTTCTACCAAACCTGAGACCCTTCCTTTAGCATGAGATGTGATATCCAAATCCTTCACATTCCAATCCTGAGACCCTTCCTATAGCATGAGATGTGATATCTCAATGCTTCTAATACCAAACCTGAGATCCTTCCTATAACATGAGATGTGATATCCAATTCCTTCCCATTCCAAACCTGAGACCCTTCCTATTGGATGAGATGTGATATCCAACTCCTTCCCATTCCAACCTTGAGACCCTTCCTATAGCATGAGATGTGATGTCTCAATGCTTCTAATACCAAACCTGAGATCCTTCCTATAACATGAGATGTGATATCCAACTCCTTCTATTCCAATCCTGAGACCCGTCCTATAGCATGAGATGTGATATCTCAAGGCTTATACCAAACCTGAGACCCTTCCTATAGCATGAGATGTGATATCCAACTGCTTCCCATTCCAATCCTGAGACCCTTCCTATAGCATGCAATATGATATCTCAATGATTCTAATAACAAACCTGAGACCCGTCCTATAGCATGAGATATGATATCCAAGTCCTTCCCATTCCAATCCTGAGACCCTTCCTATAACATGAAATGTGATATCCAACTCCTTCCCATTCCAACCTGAGACCCTTCCTATAGCATGAGATGGGATATCCCAATGCTTCTACCAAACCTGAGACCCATACTATGGCATGAGATGTGATATCAAACTCCTTCCCATTCCAATCCTAAGACCCTTCCTATAGCTTGAGGTGTGATATCCAACTCCTTCCCATTCCAATTCTGAGACCCTTCTTATACCATGAGACTTGATATCTCAATGCTTCTAATATTAAACCTGAGACCCGTCCTATAACATGAGATGTGATATCCAAATCCTTCCCCTTCCAAACCTTAGACCCTTCCTTTATCATGAGATGTGATATCCAACTCCTTCCCATTCCAATCCTGAGACCCTTCCGATATCATGAGATTTGTTATCTCAATGCTTCTAATATCAAACTTGAGACCCTCCCTATAGCATGAGATGTGACATCCAAGTCCTTCCCATTCCAATCCTGAGACCCTTCCTATAGCATGAGATGTGATATCTCTATGCTTCTAATACCAAACCTGAGACCCTTCCTATAGCATGAGATGGGATATCCCAATGCTTCTACCAAACCTGAGACCCATACTATGGCATGAGATGTGATATCAAACTCCTTCCCATTCCAATCCTAAGACCCTTCCTATAGCTTGAGGTGTGATATCCAACTCCTTCCCATTCCAATTCTGAGACCCTTCTTATACCATGAGACTTGATATCTCAATGCTTCTAATATTAAACCTGAGACCCGTCCTATAACATGAGATGTGATATCCAACTCCTTCCCGTTCCAAACCTGAGACACTAACTATAGCATATGTGATATCCAACTCCTTCCCATTCCAAACATGAGACCCTTCCTATAGCAAGAAAGTAATATCCAACTCCTACCCATTCCAATCCTGAGACCCTTCCTATAGCAAGAGATGTGATATCCAAATCCTTCCCATTCCAATCCTGAGACCCTTCCTATAACATGAGATGTGATATCCAACTCCTTCCCATTCCAACCTGAGACACTTCCTATAGCATGAGAAGGGATATCCAACTCCTTCCCAATCCAATCCTGAGACCCTTCAGATAGCAGAGATGTGATATCTCAATGCTTATACCAAACCTGAGACCCTTCCTATGGCATGAGATGTGATATCCAACTCCTTGCCATTCAAATCCTGAGACCCTTCCTATAGTATGAGAAGGGATATCCAACTCCTTCCCAATCCAATCCTGAGACCCTTCCGATAGCAGCGACGTGATATCTCAATGCTTCTACCAAACCTGAGACCCTTCCTTTAGCATGAGATGTGATATCCAAATCCTTCACATTCCAATCCTGAGACCCTTCCTATAGCATGAGATGTGATATCTCAATGCTTCTAATACCAAACCTGAGATCCTTCCTATAACATGAGATGTGATATCCAATTCCTTCCCATTCCAAACCTGAGACCCTTCCTATTGGATGAGATGTGATATCCAACTCCTTCCCATTCCAACCTTGAGACCCTTCCTATAGCATGAGATGTGATGTCTCAATGCTTCTAATACCAAACCTGAGATCCTTCCTATAACATGAGATGTGATATCCAACTCCTTCTATTCCAATCCTGAGACCCGTCCTATAGCATGAGATGTGATATCTCAAGGCTTATACCAAACCTGAGACCCTTCCTATAGCATGAGATGTGATATCCAACTGCTTCCCATTCCAATCCTGAGACCCTTCCTATAGCATGCAATATGATATCTCAATGATTCTAATAACAAACCTGAGACCCGTCCTATAGCATGAGATATGATATCCAAGTCCTTCCCATTCCAATCCTGAGACCCTTCCTATAACATGAAATGTGATATCCAACTCCTTCCCATTCCAACCTGAGACCCTTCCTATAGCATGAGATGGGATATCCCAATGCTTCTACCAAACCTGAGACCCATACTATGGCATGAGATGTGATATCAAACTCCTTCCCATTCCAATCCTAAGACCCTTCCTATAGCTTGAGGTGTGATATCCAACTCCTTCCCATTCCAATTCTGAGACCCTTCTTATACCATGAGACTTGATATCTCAATGCTTCTAATATTAAACCTGAGACCCGTCCTATAACATGAGATGTGATATCCAAATCCTTCCCCTTCCAAACCTTAGACCCTTCCTTTATCATGAGATGTGATATCCAACTCCTTCCCATTCCAATCCTGAGACCCTTCCGATATCATGAGATTTGTTATCTCAATGCTTCTAATATCAAACTTGAGACCCTCCCTATAGCATGAGATGTGACATCCAAGTCCTTCCCATTCCAATCCTGAGACCCTTCCTATAGCATGAGATGTGATATCTCTATGCTTCTAATACCAAACCTGAGACCCTTCCTATAACATGAGATGGGATATCCAACTCCTTCCCATTCCAATCCTGAGACCTTTCCGATAGCAGAGATGTGATATCTCAATGCTTATACCAAACCTGAGAACCTTCCTATGTCCTGAGATGTCATATACAACTCCTTCCCATTCCAATCCTGAGAACCTTCCTTTAGCATGAGATGTGATATCTCAATGCTTATACCAAATCTGAGACCCTTCCTATAGCATGAGATGTGATATCCAATTCCTTCCCATTCCAATCCTGAGACCCTTCCTATAGCATGAGATGTGATATCTCAATGCTTATACCAAACCTGAGAGCCTACCTATAACATGAGATGTGATATCCAAGTCTATCCCATTCCAATACTTAGACCCTTCCTACAGCATGCGATGTGATATCTCAATAATTCTAATACCAAACCAGAGACTCTTCCTATAACATGAGATGGGATATCCAACTCCTTCCCATTCCCATCCTGAGCCGCTTCCGATAGCAGAGATGTGATATCTCAATGCTTATACCAAACCTGAGACCCTTCCTATAACATGAGATGTGATATCGAACTCCTTCCCGTTCCAAACCTGAGACACTAACTATAGCATATGTGATATCCAACTCCTTCCCATTCCAAACATGAGACCCTTCCTATAGCAAGAAAGTAATATCCAACTCCTACCCATTCCAATCCTGAGACCCTTCCTATAGCAAGAGATGTGATATCCAAATCCTTCCCATTCCAATCCTGAGACCCTTCCTATAACATGAGATGTGATATCCAACTCCTTCCCATTCCAACCTGAGACACTTCCTATAGCATGAGAAGGGATATCCAACTCCTTCCCAATCCAATCCTGAGACCCTTCCGATAGCAGAGATGTGATATCTCAATGCTTATACCAAACCTGAGACCCTTCCTATGGCATGAGATGTGATATCCAACTCCTTGCCATTCAAATCCTGAGACCCTTCCTATAGCATGAGAAGGGATATCCAACTCCTTCCCAATCCAATCCTGAGACCCTTCCGATAGCAGCGACGTGATATCTCAATGCTTCTACCAAACCTGAGACCCTTCCTTTAGCATGAGATGTGATATCCAAATCCTTCACATTCCAATCCTGAGACCCTTCCTATAGCATGAGATGTGATATCTCAATGCTTCTAATACCAAACCTGAGATCCTTCCTATAACATGAGATGTGATATCCAATTCCTTCCTATTCCAAACCTGAGACCCTTCCTATTGGATGAGATGTGATATCCAACTCCTTCACATTCCAATCCTGAGACCCTTCCTATAGCATGAGATGTGATATCTCAATGCTTCTAATACCAAACCTGAGATCCTTCCGATAACATGAGATGTGATATCCAAATCCTTCCCCTTCCAAACCTGAGACCCTCCCTTTAGCATGAAATGTGATATCCAACTCCTTCCCATTCCAACCTTGAGACCCTTCCTATAGCATGAGATGTGATGTCTCAATGCTTCTAATACCAAACCTGAGATCCTTCCTATAACATGAGATGTGATATCCAACTCCTTCTATTCCAATCCTGAGACCCGTCCTATAGCATGAGATGTGATATCTCAAGGCTTATACCAAACCTGAGACCCTTCCTATAGCATGAGATGTGATATCCAACTGCTTCCCATTCCAATCCTGAGACCCTTCCTATAGCATGCAATATGATATCTCAATGATTCTAATAACAAACCTGAGACCCGTCCTATAGCATGAGATATGATATCCAAGTCCTTCGCATTCCAATCCTGAGACCCTTCCTATAACATGAAATGTGATATCCAACTCCTTCCCATTCCAACCTGAGACCATTCCTATAACATGAGATGGGATATCCAACTTCTTCCAAATCCAATACTGATACCCTTCCGATAGCATGAGATGTGATATCCCAATGCTTCTACCAAACCTGAGACCCATACTATGGCATTAGATGTGATATCAAACTCCTTCCCATTCCAATCCTGAGACCCTTCCTATAGCTTGAGGTGTGATATCCAACTCCTTCCATTTCCAATTCTGAGACCCTTCTTATACCATGAGACTTGATATCTCAATGCTTCTAATATTAAACCTGAGACCCGTCCTATAACATGAGATGTGATATCCAAATCCTTCCCCTTCCAAACCTTAGACCCTTCCTTTATCATGAGATGTGATATCCAACTCCTTCCCATTCCAATCCTGAGACCCTTCCGATATCATGAGATTTGTTATATCAATGCTTCTAATATCAAACTTGAGACCCTCCCTATAGCATGAGATGTGACATCCAAGTCCTTCCCATTCCAATCCTGAGACCCTTCCTATAGCATGAGATGTGATATCTCTATGCTTCTAATACCAAACCTGAGACCCTTCCTATAACATGAGATGGGATATCCAACTCCTTCCCATTCCAATCCTGAGACCTTTCCGATAGCAGAGATGTGATATCTCAATGCTTATACCAAACCTGAGAACCTTCCTATGGCCTGAGATGTCATATACAACTCCTTCCCATTCCAATCCTGAGACCCTTCCTTTAGCATGAGATGTGATATCTCAATGCTTATACCAAATCTGAGACCCTTCCTATAGCATGAGATGTGATATCCAATTCCTTCCCATTCCAATCCTGAGACCCTTCCTATAGCATGAGATGTGATATCTCAATGCTTATACCAAACCTGAGAGCCTACCTATAACATGAGATGTGATATCCAAGTCTATTCCATTCCAATCCTTAGACCCTTCCTACAGCATGCGATGTGATATCTCAATAATTCTAATACCAAACCAGAGACTCTTCCTATAACATGAGATGGGATATCCAACTCCTTCCCATTCCAATCCTGAGCCGCTTCCGATAGCAGAGATTTGATATCTCAATGCTTATACCAAACCTGAGACCCTTCCTATAACATGAGATGTGATATCCAACTCCTTCCCATTCCAAACATGAGACCCTTCCTATAGCAAGAAAGTAATATCCAACTCCTACCCATTCCAATCCTGAGACCCTTCCTATAGCAAGAGATGTGATATCCAAATCCTTCCCATTCCAATCCTGAGACCCTTCCTATAACATGAGATGTGATATCCAACTCCTTCCCATTCCAACCTGAGACACTTCCTATAGCATGAGAAGGGATATCCAACTCCTTCCCAATCCAATCCTGAGACCCTTCCGATAGCAGAGATGTGATATCTCAATGCTTATACCAAACCTGAGTCCCTTCCTATGGCATGAGATGTGATATCCAACTCCTTGCCATTCAAATCCTGAGACCCTTCCTATAGCATGAGAAGGGATATCCAACTCCTTCCCAATCCAATCCTGAGACCCTTCCGATAGCAGCGACGTGATATCTCAATGCTTCTACCAAACCTGAGACCCTTCCTTTAGCATGAGATGTGATATCCAAATCCTTCACATTCCAATCCTGAGACCCTTCCTATGGCATGAGATGTGATATCTCAATGCTTCTAATACCAAACCTGAGATCCTTCCTATAACATGAGATGTGATATCCAATTCCTTCCCATTCCAAACCTGAGACCCTTCCTATTGGATGAGATGTGATATCCAACTCCTTCCCATTCCAACCTTGAGACCCTTCCTATAGCATGAGATGTGATGTCTCAATGCTTCTAATACCAAACCTGAGATCCTTCCTATAACATGAGATGTGATATCCAACTCCTTCCATTCCAATCCTGAGACCCGTCCTATAGCATGAGATGTGATATCTCAAGGCTTATACCAAACCTGAGACCCTTCCTATAGCATGAGATGTGATATCCAACTGCTTCCCATTCCAATCCTGAGACCCTTCCTATAGCATGAGATGTGATATCTCAATGCTTCTAATACCAAACCTGAGATCCTTCCTCTAACATGAAATGTGATATCCAACTCCTTCCCTTTCCAAACCTAAGAGCCTATCTATAGCATGAGATGTGATATCCAAGTCCTTCACATTCCAACCCTTAGACCCTTCCTACAGCATGCAATATGATATCTCAATGATTCTAATAACAAACCTGAGACCCGTCCTATAACATGAGATGGGATATCCAACTCCTTCCCATTCCAATCCTGAGACACTTCCGATAGCAGAGATGTGATATCTCAATGCTTATACCAAACCTGAGACCCTTCCTATAACATGAGATGTGATATCCAAATCCTTCCCGTTCCAAACCTGAGACCCTTCCTTTAGCATGAGATGTGATATCCAGCTCCTTCCCATTCCAATCCTGAGACACTTCCGATAGCATGAGATGTGATATCTCAATGCTTCTAATATCAAAACTGAGACCCTCCCTATAGCATGATATGTGATATCTAAGTCCTTCCCATTCCAATCCTGAGACCCTCCCTATAGCATGAGATGTGATATCCAACTCCTTCACATTCCAATCCTGAGACCCTTCCTATAGCATGAGATATGATATCTCAATACTTCTAATACCAAACGTGAGATCCTTCCGATAACATGAGATGTGATATCCAAATCCTTCCCCTTCCAAACCTGAGACCCTCCCTTTAGCATGAAATGTGATATCCAACTCCTTCCTATTCCAATCCTGAGACTCTTCTGACAGCATGAGATGTGATATCTCAATGCTTCTAATACCAAACCTGAGATCCTTCCGATAGCATGAGATGTGATATCTCAATGCTTCTAATACCAAACCTGAGATCCTTCCTATAACATGAGATGTGATATCCAAATCCTTCCCCTTCCAAACCTGAGACCCTCCCTTTAGCATGAGATGTGATATCTAACTCCTTCCCATTCCATTCCTGAGACCCTTCTGATAGCATGAGATGTGATATCTCAATGCCTCTAATACCAAACCTGAGATCCTACCTCTAACATGAAATGAGATATCCAACTCTTTCCCCTTCCAAACCTGAGAGCCTTCCTATAGCATGAGATGTGATATCCAAGTCCTTCCCATTCCAATACTGAGACCCTTCCTATAGCTTGAGATGTGATATCCAACTCCTTCCCATTCCAATTCTGAGACCCTTCCTATAGCATGAGATGTGATATCTCAATGCTTATACCAAACCTGAGAGCCTACCTATAACATGAGATGTGATATCCAAGTCCATCCCATTCCAATCCTTAGACCCTTCCTACAGCATGCGATGTGATATCTCAATGATTCTAATACCAAACCAGAGACTCTTCCTATAACATGAGATGGGATATCCAACTCCTTCCCATTCCAATTCTGAGACCCTTCCTATACTATGAGACTTGATATCTCAATGCTTCTAATACCAAACCTGAGATCCGTAATATAACATGAGATGTGATATCCAAATCCTTCCCCTTCCAAACCTTAGACCCTTCCTTTATCATGAGATGTGATATCCAACTCCTTCCCATTCCAATCCTGAGACCCTTCCGATATCATGAGATGTGATATCTCAAAGCTTCTAATATCAAACTTGAGACCCTCCCTATAGCATGAGATGTGATATCCAAGTCCTTCCCATTCCAATCCTGAGACCCTTCCTATAGCATGAGATGTGATATCTCAATGCTTCTAATACCAAACCTGAGACCCTTCCTATAACATGAGATGGGAATATCCAACTCCTTCCCATTCCAATCTTGAGACCCTTCCGATAGCAGAGATGTGATATCTCAATGCTTATACCAAACCTGAGATCCTTCCTATAACATGAGATGTGATATCCAACTCCTTCCCATTCCAATCCTGAGACACTTCCTATAGCATGAGATGTGATATCTCACTGCGTATACCAAACCTGAGACCCTTCCCATAGCAGGAGATGTGATATCCAACTCCTTCCCATTCCAATCCTCAGACCCTTCCTATAGCATGAGATGTGATATCTCAATGCTTCTAATGTCAAACTTGAGACCCTACCTATAGAATGAGATGTGATATCCAAGTCCTTCCCATTCCAATCCTGAGACACTTCCTATAGCATGAGATGTGATATCTCAATGCTTCTAATACCAAACTTGAGACTCTTCCTATAACATGAGATGGGATATCCAACTCCTTCCCATTCCAATCCTGAGACCCTTTTGATAGCAGAGATGTGATATCTCAATGTTTATACCAAACCTGAGACCCTTCCTACGGCATGAGATGTCATATTCAACTCCTTCCCATTCCAATCCTGAGACCCTTCCTATAGCATGAGATTTGATATCCAACTCCTTCCCATTCCAATCCTGAGACCCTTCCTATAGCATGAGATGTGATGTCTCAATGCTTCTAATACCAAACCTGAGATCCTTCCTATAACATGAGATGTGATATCCAACTCCTTCCATTCCAATCCTGAGACCCGTCCTATAGCATGAGATGTGATATCTCAAGGCTTATACCAAACCTGAGACCCTTCCTATAGCATGAGATGTGATATCCAACTGCTTCCCATTCCAATCCTGAGACCCTTCCTATAGCATGAGATGTGATATCTCAATGCTTCTAATACCAAACCTGAGATCCTTCCTCTAACATGAAATGTGATATCCAACTCCTTCCCTTTCCAAACCTAAGAGCCTATCTATAGCATGAGATGTGATATCCAAGTCCTTCACATTCCAACCCTTAGACCCTTCCTACAGCATGCAATATGATATCTCAATGATTCTAATAACAAACCTGAGACCCGTCCTATAACATGAGATGGGATATCCAACTCCTTCCCATTCCAATCCTGAGACACTTCCGATAGCAGAGATGTGATATCTCAATGCTTATACCAAACCTGAGACCCTTCCTATAACATGAGATGTGATATCCAAATCCTTCCCGTTCCAAACCTGAGACCCTTCCTTTAGCATGAGATGTGATATCCAGCTCCTTCCCATTCCAATCCTGAGACACTTCCGATAGCATGAGATGTGATATCTCAATGCTTCTAATATCAAAACTGAGACCCTCCCTATAGCATGATATGTGATATCTAAGTCCTTCCCATTCCAATCCTGAGACCCTCCCTATAGCATGAGATGTGATATCCAACTCCTTCACATTCCAATCCTGAGACCCTTCCTATAGCATGAGATATGATATCTCAATACTTCTAATACCAAACGTGAGATCCTTCCGATAACATGAGATGTGATATCCAAATCCTTCCCCTTCCAAACCTGAGACCCTCCCTTTAGCATGAAATGTGATATCCAACTCCTTCCTATTCCAATCCTGAGACTCTTCTGATAGCATGAGATGTGATATCTCAATGCTTCTAATACCAAACCTGAGATCCTTCCGATAGCATGAGATGTGATATCTCAATGCTTCTAATACCAAACCTGAGATCCTTCCTATAACATGAGATGTGATATCCAAATCCTTCCCCTTCCAAACCTGAGACCCTCCCTTTAGCATGAGATGTGATATCTAACTCCTTCCCATTCCATTCCTGAGACCCTTCTGATAGCATGAGATGTGATATCTCAATGCCTCTAATACCAAACCTGAGATCCTACCTCTAACATGAAATGAGATATCCAACTCTTTCCCCTTCCAAACCTGAGAGCCTTCCTATAGCATGAGATGTGATATCCAAGTCCTTCCCATTCCAATACTGAGACCCTTCCTATAGCTTGAGATGTGATATCCAACTCCTTCCCATTCCAATTCTGAGACCCTTCCTATAGCATGAGATGTGATATCTCAATGCTTATACCAAACCTGAGAGCCTACCTATAACATGAGATGTGATATCCAAGTCCATCCCATTCCAATCCTTAGACCCTTCCTACAGCATGCGATGTGATATCTCAATGATTCTAATACCAAACCAGAGACTCTTCCTATAACATGAGATGGGATATCCAACTCCTTCCCATTCCAATTCTGAGACCCTTCCTATACTATGAGACTTGATATCTCAATGCTTCTAATACCAAACCTGAGATCCGTAATATAACATGAGATGTGATATCCAAATCCTTCCCCTTCCAAACCTTAGACCCTTCCTTTATCATGAGATGTGATATCCAACTCCTTCCCATTCCAATCCTGAGACCCTTCCGATATCATGAGATGTGATATCTCAAAGCTTCTAATATCAAACTTGAGACCCTCCCTATAGCATGAGATGTGATATCCAAGTCCTTCCCATTCCAATCCTGAGACCCTTCCTATAGCATGAGATGTGATATCTCAATGCTTCTAATACCAAACCTGAGACCCTTCCTATAACATGAGATGGGAATATCCAACTCCTTCCCATTCCAATCTTGAGACCCTTCCGATAGCAGAGATGTGATATCTCAATGCTTATACCAAACCTGAGATCCTTCCTATAACATGAGATGTGATATCCAACTCCTTCCCATTCCAATCCTGAGACACTTCCTATAGCATGAGATGTGATATCTCACTGCGTATACCAAACCTGAGACCCTTCCCATAGCAGGAGATGTGATATCCAACTCCTTCCCATTCCAATCCTCAGACCCTTCCTATAGCATGAGATGTGATATCTCAATGCTTCTAATGTCAAACTTGAGACCCTACCTATAGAATGAGATGTGATATCCAAGTCCTTCCCATTCCAATCCTGAGACACTTCCTATAGCATGAGATGTGATATCTCAATGCTTCTAATACCAAACTTGAGACTCTTCCTATAACATGAGATGGGATATCCAACTCCTTCCCATTCCAATCCTGAGACCCTTTTGATAGCAGAGATGTGATATCTCAATGTTTATACCAAACCTGAGACCCTTCCTACGGCATGAGATGTCATATTCAACTCCTTCCCATTCCAATCCTGAGACCCTTCCTATAGCATGAGATTTGATATCCAACTCCTTCCCATTCCAATCCTGAGACCCTTCCTATAGCATGAGATGTGATGTCTCAATGCTTCTAATACCAAACCTGAGATCCTTCCTATAACATGAGATGTGATATCCAACTCCTTCCATTCCAATCCTGAGACCCGTCCTATAGCATGAGATGTGATATCTCAAGGCTTATACCAAACCTGAGACCCTTCCTATAGCATGAGATGTGATATCCAACTGCTTCCCATTCCAATCCTGAGACCCTTCCTATAGCATGAGATGTGATATCTCAATGCTTCTAATACCAAACCTGAGATCCTTCCTCTAACATGAAATGTGATATCCAACTCCTTCCCTTTCCAAACCTAAGAGCCTATCTATAGCATGAGATGTGATATCCAAGTCCTTCACATTCCAACCCTTAGACCCTTCCTACAGCATGCAATATGATATCTCAATGATTCTAATAACAAACCTGAGACCCGTCCTATAACATGAGATGGGATATCCAACTCCTTCCCATTCCAATCCTGAGACACTTCCGATAGCAGAGATGTGATATCTCAATGCTTATACCAAACCTGAGACCCTTCCTATAACATGAGATGTGATATCCAAATCCTTCCCGTTCCAAACCTGAGACCCTTCCTTTAGCTTGAGATGTGATATCCAGCTCCTTCCCATTCCAATCCTGAGACACTTCCGATAGCATGAGATGTGATATCTCAATGCTTCTAATATCAAAACTGAGACCCTCCCTATAGCATGATATGTGATATCTAAGTCCTTCCCATTCCAATCCTGAGACCCTCCCTATAGCATGAGATGTGATATCCAACTCCTTCACATTCCAATCCTGAGACCCTTCCTATAGCATGAGATATGATATCTCAATACTTCTAATACCAAACGTGAGATCCTTCCGATAACATGAGATGTGATATCCAAATCCTTCCCCTTCCAAACCTGAGACCCTCCCTTTAGCATGAAATGTGATATCCAACTCCTTCCTATTCCAATCCTGAGACTCTTCTGATAGCATGAGATGTGATATCTCAATGCTTCTAATACCAAACCTGAGATCCTTCCGATAGCATGAGATGTGATATCTCAATGCTTCTAATACCAAACCTGAGATCCTTCCTATAACATGAGATGTGATATCCAAATCCTTCCCCTTCCAAACCTGAGACCCTCCCTTTAGCATGAGATGTGATATCTAACTCCTTCCCATTCCATTCCTGAGACCCTTCTGATAGCATGAGATGTGATATCTCAATGCCTCTAATACCAAACCTGAGATCCTACCTCTAACATGAAATGAGATATCCAACTCTTTCCCCTTCCAAACCTGAGAGCCTTCCTATAGCATGAGATGTGATATCCAAGTCCTTCCCATTCCAATACTGAGACCCTTCCTATAGCTTGAGATGTGATATCCAACTCCTTCCCATTCCAATTCTGAGACCCTTCCTATAGCATGAGATGTGATATCTCAATGCTTATACCAAACCTGAGAGCCTACCTATAACATGAGATGTGATATCCAAGTCCATCCCATTCCAATCCTTAGACCCTTCCTACAGCATGCGATGTGATATCTCAATGATTCTAATACCAAACCAGAGACTCTTCCTATAACATGAGATGGGATATCCAACTCCTTCCCATTCCAATTCTGAGACCCTTCCTATACTATGAGACTTGATATCTCAATGCTTCTAATACCAAACCTGAGATCCGTAATATAACATGAGATGTGATATCCAAATCCTTCCCCTTCCAAACCTTAGACCCTTCCTTTATCATGAGATGTGATATCCAACTCCTTCCCATTCCAATCCTGAGACCCTTCCGATATCATGAGATGTGATATCTCAAAGCTTCTAATATCAAACTTGAGACCCTCCCTATAGCATGAGATGTGATATCCAAGTCCTTCCCATTCCAATCCTGAGACCCTTCCTATAGCATGAGATGTGATATCTCAATGCTTCTAATACCAAACCTGAGACCCTTCCTATAACATGAGATGGGAATATCCAACTCCTTCCCATTCCAATCTTGAGACCCTTCCGATAGCAGAGATGTGATATCTCAATGCTTATACCAAACCTGAGATCCTTCCTATAACATGAGATGTGATATCCAACTCCTTCCCATTCCAATCCTGAGACACTTCCTATAGCATGAGATGTGATATCTCACTGCGTATACCAAACCTGAGACCCTTCCCATAGCAGGAGATGTGATATCCAACTCCTTCCCATTCCAATCCTCAGACCCTTCCTATAGCATGAGATGTGATATCTCAATGCTTCTAATGTCAAACTTGAGACCCTACCTATAGAATGAGATGTGATATCCAAGTCCTTCCCATTCCAATCCTGAGACACTTCCTATAGCATGAGATGTGATATCTCAATGCTTCTAATACCAAACTTGAGACTCTTCCTATAACATGAGATGGGATATCCAACTCCTTCCCATTCCAATCCTGAGACCCTTTTGATAGCAGAGATGTGATATCTCAATGTTTATACCAAACCTGAGACCCTTCCTACGGCATGAGATGTCATATTCAACTCCTTCCCATTCCAATCCTGAGACCCTTCCTATAGCATGAGATTTGATATCCAACTCCTTCCCATTCCAATCCTGAGACCCTTCCTATAGCATGAGATGTGATGTCTCAATGCTTCTAATACCAAACCTGAGATCCTTCCTATAACATGAGATGTGATATCCAACTCCTTCCATTCCAATCCTGAGACCCGTCCTATAGCATGAGATGTGATATCTCAAGGCTTATACCAAACCTGAGACCCTTCCTATAGCATGAGATGTGATATCCAACTGCTTCCCATTCCAATCCTGAGACCCTTCCTATAGCATGAGATGTGATATCTCAATGCTTCTAATACCAAACCTGAGATCCTTCCTCTAACATGAAATGTGATATCCAACTCCTTCCCTTTCCAAACCTAAGAGCCTATCTATAGCATGAGATGTGATATCCAAGTCCTTCACATTCCAACCCTTAGACCCTTCCTACAGCATGCAATATGATATCTCAATGATTCTAATAACAAACCTGAGACCCGTCCTATAACATGAGATGGGATATCCAACTCCTTCCCATTCCAATCCTGAGACACTTCCGATAGCAGAGATGTGATATCTCAATGCTTATACCAAACCTGAGACCCTTCCTATAACATGAGATGTGATATCCAAATCCTTCCCGTTCCAAACCTGAGACCCTTCCTTTAGCATGAGATGTGATATCCAGCTCCTTCCCATTCCAATCCTGAGACACTTCCGATAGCATGAGATGTGATATCTCAATGCTTCTAATATCAAAACTGAGACCCTCCCTATAGCATGATATGTGATATCTAAGTCCTTCCCATTCCAATCCTGAGACCCTCCCTATAGCATGAGATGTGATATCCAACTCCTTCACATTCCAATCCTGAGACCCTTCCTATAGCATGAGATATGATATCTCAATACTTCTAATACCAAACGTGAGATCCTTCCGATAACATGAGATGTGATATCCAAATCCTTCCCCTTCCAAACCTGAGACCCTCCCTTTAGCATGAAATGTGATATCCAACTCCTTCCTATTCCAATCCTGAGACTCTTCTGATAGCATGAGATGTGATATCTCAATGCTTCTAATACCAAACCTGAGATCCTTCCGATAGCATGAGATGTGATATCTCAATGCTTCTAATACCAAACCTGAGATCCTTCCTATAACATGAGATGTGATATCCAAATCCTTCCCCTTCCAAACCTGAGACCCTCCCTTTAGCATGAGATGTGATATCTAACTCCTTCCCATTCCATTCCTGAGACCCTTCTGATAGCATGAGATGTGATATCTCAATGCCTCTAATACCAAACCTGAGATCCTACCTCTAACATGAAATGAGATATCCAACTCTTTCCCCTTCCAAACCTGAGAGCCTTCCTATAGCATGAGATGTGATATCCAAGTCCTTCCCATTCCAATACTGAGACCCTTCCTATAGCTTGAGATGTGATATCCAACTCCTTCCCATTCCAATTCTGAGACCCTTCCTATAGCATGAGATGTGATATCTCAATGCTTATACCAAACCTGAGAGCCTACCTATAACATGAGATGTGATATCCAAGTCCATCCCATTCCAATCCTTAGACCCTTCCTACAGCATGCGATGTGATATCTCAATGATTCTAATACCAAACCAGAGACTCTTCCTATAACATGAGATGGGATATCCAACTCCTTCCCATTCCAATTCTGAGACCCTTCCTATACTATGAGACTTGATATCTCAATGCTTCTAATACCAAACCTGAGATCCGTAATATAACATGAGATGTGATATCCAAATCCTTCCCCTTCCAAACCTTAGACCCTTCCTTTATCATGAGATGTGATATCCAACTCCTTCCCATTCCAATCCTGAGACCCTTCCGATATCATGAGATGTGATATCTCAAAGCTTCTAATATCAAACTTGAGACCCTCCCTATAGCATGAGATGTGATATCCAAGTCCTTCCCATTCCAATCCTGAGACCCTTCCTATAGCATGAGATGTGATATCTCAATGCTTCTAATACCAAACCTGAGACCCTTCCTATAACATGAGATGGGAATATCCAACTCCTTCCCATTCCAATCTTGAGACCCTTCCGATAGCAGAGATGTGATATCTCAATGCTTATACCAAACCTGAGATCCTTCCTATAACATGAGATGTGATATCCAACTCCTTCCCATTCCAATCCTGAGACACTTCCTATAGCATGAGATGTGATATCTCACTGCGTATACCAAACCTGAGACCCTTCCCATAGCAGGAGATGTGATATCCAACTCCTTCCCATTCCAATCCTCAGACCCTTCCTATAGCATGAGATGTGATATCTCAATGCTTCTAATGTCAAACTTGAGACCCTACCTATAGAATGAGATGTGATATCCAAGTCCTTCCCATTCCAATCCTGAGACACTTCCTATAGCATGAGATGTGATATCTCAATGCTTCTAATACCAAACTTGAGACTCTTCCTATAACATGAGATGGGATATCCAACTCCTTCCCATTCCAATCCTGAGACCCTTTTGATAGCAGAGATGTGATATCTCAATGTTTATACCAAACCTGAGACCCTTCCTACGGCATGAGATGTCATATTCAACTCCTTCCCATTCCAATCCTGAGACCCTTCCTATAGCATGAGATTTGATATCCAACTCCTTCCCATTCCAATCCTGAGACCCTTCCTATAGCATGAGATGTGATGTCTCAATGCTTCTAATACCAAACCTGAGATCCTTCCTATAACATGAGATCTGATATCCAACTCCTTCCATTCCAATCCTGAGACCCTTCCTATAGCATGAGATGTGATATCTCAATGCTTATACCAAACCTGAGACCCTTCCTATAGCATGAGATGTGATATCCAACTCCTTCCCATTCCAATTCTGAGACCCTTCCTATAGCATGAGATGTGATATCTCAATGCTTCTAATACCAAACCTGAGATCCTTCCTCTAACATGAAATGTGAGATCCAACTCCTTCCCTTTCCAAACCTGAGACCCGTCCTATAACATGAGATGGGATATCCAACTCCTTCCCATTCCAATCCTGAGACACTTCCGATAGCAGAGATGTGATATCTCAATGTTTATACCAAACCTGAGACCCTTCCTATAACATGAGATGTGATATCCAACTCCTTCCCGTTCCAAACCTGAGACCCTTCCTTTAGCATGAGATGTGATATCCAGCTCCTTCCCATTCCAATCCTGAGACACTTCCGATAGCATGAGATGTGATATCTCAATGCTTCTACCAAACCTGAGACCCTTCCTTTAGCATGAGATGTGATATCCAACTCCTTCCCATTCCAATCCTGAGACCCTTCCTATAGCATGAGATGTGATATCTCAATACTTCTAATACCAAACCTGAGATCCTTCCGATAACATGAGATGTGATATCTCAATACTTCTAATACCAAACCTGAGATCCATCCTATAACATGAGATGTGATATCCAACTCCTTCCCTTTCCAAACCTGAGAGCCGTTCTATAGCATGAGATGTGATAACCAGGTCCTTCCCATTCCAATCCTTAGACCCTTCCTACAGCATGCAATATGATATCTCAATGATTCTAATAACAAACCTGAGACCCGTCCTATAGCATGAGATATGATATCCAAGTCCTTCCCATTCCAATCCTGAGACCCTTCCTATAACACGAAATGTGATATCCAACTCCTTCCCATTCCAACCTGAGACCCTTCCTATAGCATGAGATGGGATATCCAACTTCTTCCAAATCCAATACTGATACCCTTCCGATAGCATGAGATGTGATATCCCAATGCTTCTACCAAACCTGAGACCCATACTATGGCATGAGATGTGATATCAAACTCCTTCCCATTCCAATCCTGAGACCCTTCCTATAGCTTGAGGTGTGATATCCAACTCCTTCCCATTCCAATTCTGAGACCCTTCTTATACCATGAGACTTGATATCTCAATGCTTCTAATATTAAACCTGAGACCCGTCCTATAACATGAGATGTGATATCCAAATCCTTCCCCTTCCAAACCTTAGACCCTTCCTTTATCATGAGATGTGATATCCAACTCCTTCCCATTCCAATCCTGAGACCCTTCCGATATCATGAGATTTGTTATCTCAATGCTTCTAATATCAAACTTGAGACTGTTATAGGAAGGATCTATAGCATGAGATGTGACATCCAAGTCCTTCCCATTCCAATCCTGAGACCCTTCCTATAGCATGAGATGTGATATCTCTATGCTTCTAATACCAAACCTGAGACCCTTCCTATAACATGAGATGGGATATCCAACTCCTTCCCATTCCAATCCTGAGACCTTTCCGATAGCAGAGATGTGATATCTCAATGCTTATACCAAACCTGAGAACCTTCCTATGGCCTGAGATGTCATATACAACTCCTTCCCATTCCAATCCTGAGACCCTTCCTTTAGCATGAGATGTGATATCTCAATGCTTATACCAAATCTGAGACCCTTCCTATAGCATGAGATGTGATATCCAATTCCTTCCCATTCCAATCCTGTGACCCTTCCTATAGCATGAGATGTGATATCTCAATGCTTATAGCAAACCTGAGAGCCTACCTATAACATGAGATGTGATATCCAAGTCCATCCCATTCCAATCCTTAGACCCTTCCTACAGCATGCGATGTGATATCTCAATGATTCTAATACCAAACCAGAGACTCTTCCTATAACATGAGATGGGATATCCAACTCCTTCCCATTCCAATCCTGAGCCGCTTCCGATAGCAGAGATGTGATATCTCAATGCTTATACCAAACCTGAGACCCTTCCTATAACATGAGATGTGATATCCAACTCCTTCCCGTTCCAAACCTGAGACACTAACTATAGCATATGTGATATCCAACTCCTTCCCATTCCAAACATGAGACCCTTCCTATAGCAAGAAAGTAATATCCAACTCCTAACCATTCCAATACTGAGACTCTTCCAATAGCAAGAGATGTGATATCCAAATCCTTCCCATTCCAATCCTGAGACCCTTCCTATAACATGAGATGTGATATCCAACTCCTTCCCATTCCAACCTGAGACACTTCCTATAGCATGAGAAGGGATATCCAACTCATTCCCAATCCAATCCTGAGACCATTCCGATAGCAGAGATGTGATATCTCAATGCTTATACCAAACCTGAGACCCTTCCTATGGCATGAGATGTGATATCCAACTCCTTGCCATTCAAATCCTGAGACCCTTCCTATAGCATGAGAAGGGATATCCAACTCCTTCCCAATCCAATCCTGAGACCCTTCCGATAGCAGCGACGTGATATCTCAATGCTTCTACCAAACCTGAGACCCTTCCTTTAGCATGAGATGTGATATCCAAATCCTTCACATTCCAATCCTGAGACCCTTCCTATAGCATGAGATGTGATATCTCAATGCTTCTAATACCAAACCTGAGATCCTTCCTATAACATGAGATGTGATATCCAACTCCTTCCATTCCAATCCTGAGACCCGTCCTATAGCATGAGATGTGATATCTCAATGCTTATACCAAACCTGAGACCCTTCCTATAGCATGAGATGTGATATCCAACTGCTTCCCATTCCAATCCTGAGACCCTTCCTATAGCATGAGATGTGATATCTCAATGCTTCTAATACCAAACCTGAGATCCTTCCTCTAACATGAAATGTGATATCCAACTCCTTCCGTTTCCAAACCTAAGAGCCTATCTATAGCATGAGATGTGATATCCAAGTCCTTCACATTCCAACCCTTAGACCCTTCCTACAGCATGCAATATGATATCTCAATGATTCTAATAACAAACCTGAGACCCGTCCTATAACATGAGATGGGATATCCAACTCCTTCCCATTCCAATCCTGAGACACTTCCGATAGCAGAGATGTGATATCTCAATGCTTATACCAAACCTGAGACCCTTCCTATAACATGAGATGTGATATCCAAATCCTTCCCGTTCCAAACCTGAGACCCTTCCTTTAGCATGAGATGTGATATCCAGCTCCTTCCCATTCCAATCCTGAGACACTTCCGATAGCATGAGATGTGATATCTCAATGCTTCTAATATCAAAACTGAGACCCTCCCTATAGCATGATATGTGATATCTAAGTCCTTCCCATTCCAATCCCGAGACCCTCCCTATAGCATGAGATGTGATATCCAACTCCTTCCCATTCCAATCCTGAGACCCTTCCTATAGCATGAGATGTGATATCTCAATGCTTCTACCAAACCTGAGACCCTTCCTTTAGCATGAGATGTGATATCCAACTCCTTCCCATTCCAATCCTGAGACCCTTCCTATAGCATGAGATGTGATATCTCAATACTTCTAATACCAAACCTGAGATCCTTCCGATAACATGAGATGTTATATCTCAATACTTCTAATACCAAACCTGAGATCCATCCTATAACATGAGATGTGATATCCAACTCCTTCCCTTTCCAAACCTGAGAGCCGTTCTATAGCATGAGATGTGATAACCAGGTCCTTCCCATTCCAATCCTTAGACCCTTCCTACAGCATGCAATATGATATCTCAATGATTCTAATAACAAACCTGAGACCCGTCCTATAGCATGAGATATGATATCCAAGTCCTTCCCATTCCAATCCTGAGACCCTTCCTATAACACGAAATGTGATATCCAACTCCTTCCCATTCCAACCTGAGACCCTTCCTATAGCATGAGATGGGATATCCAACTTCTTCCAAATCCAATACTGACACCCTTCCGATAGCATGAGATGTGATATCCCAATGCTTCTACCAAACCTGAGACCCATACTATGGCATGAGATGTGATATCAAACTCCTTCCCATTCCAATCCTGAGACCCTTCCTATAGCTTGAGGTGTGATATCCAACTCCTTCCCATTCCAATTCTGAGACCCTTCTTATACCATGAGACTTGATATCTCAATGCTTCTAATATTAAACCTGAGACCCGTCCTATAACATGAGATGTGATATCCAAATCCTTCCCCTTCCAAACCTTAGACCCTTCCTTTATCATGAGATGTGATATCCAACTCCTTCCCATTCGAATCCTGAGACCCTTCCGATATCATGAGATTTGTTATCTCAATGCTTCTAATATCAAACTTGAGACCCTACCTATAGCATGAGATGTGACATCCAAGTCCTTCCCATTCCAATCCTGAGACCCTTCCTATAGCATGAGATGTGATATCTCTATGCTTCTAATACCAAACCTGAGACCCTTCCTATAACATGAGATGGGATATCCAACTCCTTCCCATTCCAATCCTGAGACCTTTCCGATAGCAGAGATGTGATATCTCAATGCTTATACCAAACCTGAGAACCTTCCTATGGCCTGAGATGTCATATACAACTCCTTCCCATTCCAATCCTGAGACCCTTCCTTTAGCATGAGATGTGATATCTCAATGCTTATACCAAATCTGAGACCCTTCCTATAGCATGAGATGTGATATCCAATTCCTTCCCATTCCAATCCTGTGACCCTTCCTATAGCATGAGATGTGATATCTCAATGCTTATAGCAAACCTGAGAGCCTACCTATAACATGAGATGTGATATCCAAGTCCATCCCATTCCAATCCTTAGACCCTTCCTACAGCATGCTATGTGATATCTCAATGATTCTAATACCAAACCAGAGACTCTTCCTATAACATGAGATGGGATATCCAACTCCTTCCCATTCCAATCCTGAGCCGCTTCCGATAGCAGAGATGTGATATCTCAATGCTTATACCAAACCTGAGACCCTTCCTATAACATGAGATGTGATATCCAACTCCTTCCCGTTCCAAACCTGAGACACTAACTATAGCATATGTGATATCCAACTCCTTCCCATTCCAAACATGAGACCCTTCCTATAGCAAGAAAGTAATATCCAACTCCTACCCATTCCAATCCTGAGACCCTTCCTATAGCAAGAGATGTGATATCCAAATCCTTCCCATTCCAATCCTGAGACCCTTCCTATAACATGAGATGTGATATCCAACTCCTTCCCATTCCAACCTGAGACACTTCCTATAGCATGAGAAGGGATATCCAACTCCTTCCCAATCCAATCCTGAGACCCTTCCGATAGCAGAGATGTGATATCTCAATGCTTATACCAAACCTGAGACCCTTCCTATGGCATGAGATGTGATATCCAACTCCTTGCCATTCAAATCCTGAGACCCTTCCTATAGCATGAGAAGGGATATCCAACTCCTTCCCAATCCAATCCTGAGACCCTTCCGATAGCAGCGAAGTGATATCTCAATGCTTCTACCAAACCTGAGACCCTTCCTTTAGCATGAGATGTGATATCCAAATCCTTCACATTCCAATCCTGAGACCCTTCCTATAGCATGAGATGTGATATCTCAATGCTTCTAATACCAAACCTGAGATCCTTCCTATAACATGAGATGTGATATCCAATTCCTTCCCATTCCAAACCTGAGACCCTTCCTATTGGATGAGATGTGATATCCAACTCCTTCCCATTCCAACCCTGAGACCCTTCCTATAGCATGAGATGTGATGTCTCAATGCTTCTAATACCAAACCTGAGATCCTTCCTATAACATGAGATG
Organism: Ambystoma mexicanum; assembly: GCF_040938575.1. Classification (NCBI taxonomy): domain Eukaryota; kingdom Metazoa; phylum Chordata; class Amphibia; order Caudata; family Ambystomatidae; genus Ambystoma; species Ambystoma mexicanum. The sequence continues at coordinate 10,708,881 of NW_027182444.1, forward strand.
TGATATCCAACTCCTTCCATTCCAATCCTGAGACCCGTCCTATAGCATGAGATGTGATATCTCAATGCTTATACCAAACCTGAGACCCTTCCTATAGCATGAGATGTGATATCCAACTGCTTCCCATTCCAATCCTGAGACCCTTCCTATAGCATGAGATGTGATATCTCAATGCTTCTAATACCAAACCTGAGATCCTTCCTCTAACATGAAATGTGATATCCAACTCCTTCCCTTTCCCAACCTAAGAGCCTATCTATAGCATGAGATGTGATATCCAAGTCCTTCACATTCCAACCCTTAGACCCTTCCTACAGCATGCAATATGATATCTCAATGATTCTAATAACAAACCTGAGACCCGTCCTATAACATGAGATGGGATATCCAACTCCTTCCCATTCCAATCCTGAGACACTTCCGATAGCAGAGATGTGATATCTCAATGCTTATACCAAACCTGAGACCCTTCCTATAACATGAGATGTGATATCCAAATCCTTCCCGTTCCAAACCTGAGACCCTTCCTTTAGCATGAGATGTGATATCCAGCTCCTTCCCATTCCAATCCTGAGACACTTCCGATAGCATGAGATGTGATATCTCAATGCTTCTAATATCAAAACTGAGACCCTCCCTATAGCATGATATGTGATATCTAAGTCCTTCCCATTCCAATCCTGAGACCCTCCCTATAGCATGAGATGTGATATCCAACTCCTTCCCATTCCAATCCTGAGACCCTTCCTATAGCATGAGATATGATATCTCAATACTTCTAATACCAAACGTGAGATCCTTCCGATAACATGAGATGTGATATCCAAATCCTTCCCCTTCCAAACCTGAGACCCTCCCTTTAGCATGAAATGTGATATCCAACTCCTTCCTATTCCAATCCTGAGACTCTTCTGATAGCATGAGATGTGATATCTCAATGCTTCTAATACCAAACCTGAGATCCTTCCGATAGTATGAGATGTGATATCTCAATGCTTCTAATACCAAACCTGAGATCCTTCCTATAACATGAGATGTGATATCCAAATCCTTCCCCTTCCAAACCTGAGATCCTCCCTTTAGCATGAGATGTGATATCTAACTCCTTCCCATTCCATTCCTGAGACCCTTCTGATAGCATGAGATGTGATATCTCAATGCCTCTAATACCAAACCTGAGATCCTACCTCTAACATGAAATGAGATATCCAACTCTTTCCCCTTCCAAACCTGAGAGCCTTCCTATAGCATGAAATGTGATATCCAAGTCCTTCCCATTCCAATACTGAGACCCTTCCTATAGCTTGAGATGTGATATCCAACTCCTTCCCATTCCAATTCTGAGACCCTTCCTATAGCATGAGATGTGATATCTCAATGCTTATACCAAACCTGAGAGCCTACCTATAGCATGAGATGTGATATCCAAGTCCATCCCATTCCAATCCTTAGACCCTTCCTACAGCATGCGATGTGATATCTCAATGATTCTAATACCAAACCAGAGACTCTTCCTATAACATGAGATGGGATATCCAACTCCTTCCCATTCCAATTCTGAGACCCTTCCTATACTATGAGACTTGATATCTCAATGCTTCTAATACCAAACCTGAGGCCCGTAATATAACATGAGATGTGATATCCAAATCCTTCCCCTTCCAAACCTTAGACCCTTCCTTTATCATGAGATGTGATATCCAACTCCTTCCCATTCCAATCCTGAGACCCTTCCGATATCATGAGATGTGATATCTCAAAGCTTCTAATATCAAACTTGAGACCCTCCCTATAGCATGAGATGTGATATCCAAGTCCTTCCCATTCCAATCCTGAGACCCTTCCTATAGCATGAGATGTGATATCTCAATGCTTCTAATACCAAACCTGAGACCCTTCCTATAACATGAGATGGGAATATCCAACTCCTTCCCATTCCAATCTTCAGACCCTTCGGATAGCAGAGATGTGATATCTCAATGCTTATACCACACCTGAGATCCTTCCTATAACATGAGATGTGATATCCAACTCCTTCCCATTCCAATCCTGAGACACTTCCTATAGCATGAGATGTGATATCTCACTGCTTATACCATACCTGAGACCCTTCCCATAGCAGATGTGATATCCAACTCCTTCCCATTCCAATCCTCAGACCCTTCCTATAGCATGAGATGTGATATCTCAATGCTTCTAATGTCAAACTTGAGACCCTACCTATAGCAGGAGATGTGATATCCAAGTCCTTCCCATTCCAATCCTGAGACACTTCCTATAGCATGAGATGTGATATCTCAATGCTTCTAATACCAAACCTGAGACTCTTCCTATAACATGAGATGGGATATCCAACTCCTTCCAATTCCAATCCTGAGACCCTTTTGATAGCAGAGATGTGATATCTCAATGTTTATACCAAACCTGAGACCCTTCCTACGGCATGAGATGTCATATTCAACTCCTACCCATTCCAATCCTGAGACCCTTCCTATAGCATGAGATTTGATATCCAACTCCTTCCCATTCCAATCCTGAGACCCTTCCTATAGCATGAGATGTGATGTCTCAATGCTTCTAATACCAAACCTGAGATCCTTCCTATAACATGAGATGTGATATCCAACTCCTTCCATTCCAATCCTGAGACCCTTCCTATAGCATGAGATGTGATATATCAATGCTTATACCAAACCTGAGACCCTTCCTATAGCATGAGATGTGATATCCAACTCCTTCCCATTCCAATCCTGAGACCCTTCCTATAGCCTGAGATGTGATATCCAATTCCTTCCCATTCCAATCCTGAGACCCTTCCTATAGCATGAGATGTGATATCTCAATGCTTATACCAAACCTGAGAGCCTACCTATAACATGAGATGTGATATCCAAGTCCATCCCATTCCAATCCTTAGACCCTTCCTACAGCATGCGATGTGATATCTCAATGATTCTAATACCAAACCAGAGACTCTTCCTATAACATGAGATGTGATATCCAACTCCATCCCGTTCCAAACCTGAGACACTCACTATAGCATATGTGATATCCAACTCCTTCCCATTCCAAACATGAGACCCTTCCTATAGCAAGAAAGTAATATCCAACTCCTACCCATTCCAATCCTGAGACCCTTCCTATAGCAAGAGATGTGATATCCAAATCCTTCCCATTCCAATCCTGAGACCCTTCCTATAACATGAGATGTGATATCCAACTCCTTCCCATTCCAACCTGAGACACTTCCTATAGCATGAGAAGGGATATCCAACTCCTTCCCAATCCAATCCTGAGACCCTTCCGATAGCAGAGATGTGATATCTCAATGCTTATACCAAACCTGAGACCCTTCCTATGGCATGAGATGTGATATCCAACTCCTTGCCATTCAAATCCTGAGACCCTTCCTATAGCATGAGAAGGGATATCCAACTCCTTCCCAATCCAATCCTGAGACCCTTCCGATAGCAGCGACGTGATATCTCAATGCTTCTACCAAACCTGAGACCCTTCCTTTAGCATGAGATGTGATATCCAAATCCTTCACATTCCAATCCTGAGACCCTTCCTATAGCATGAGATGTGATATCTCAATGCTTCTAATACCAAACCTGAGATCCTTCCTATAACATGAGATGTGATATCCAATTCCTTCCCATTCCAAACCTGAGACCCTTCTTATTGGATGAGATGTGATATCCAACTCCTTCCCATTCCAACCCTGAGACCCTTCCTATAGCATGAGATGTGATGTCTCAATGCTTCTAATACCAAACCTGAGATCCTTCCTATAACATGAGATGTGATATCCAACTCCTTCCATTCCAATCCTGAGACCCGTCCTATAGCATGAGATGTGATATCTCAATGCTTATACCAAACCTGAGACCCTTCCTATAGCATGAGATGTGATATCCAACTGCTTCCCATTCCAATCCTGAGACCCTTCCTATAGCATGAGATGTGATATCTCAATGCTTCTAATACCAAACCTGAGATCCTTCCTCTAACATGAAATATGATATCCAACTCCTTCCCTTTCCAAACCTAAGAGCCTATCTATAGCATGAGATGTGATATCCAAGTCCTTCACATTCCAACCCTTAGACCCTTCCTACAGCATGCAATATGATATCTCAATGATTCTAATAACAAACCTGAGACCCGTCCTATAACATGAGATGGGATATCCAACTCCTTCCCATTCCAATCCTGAGACACTTCCGATAGCAGAGATGTGATATCTCAATGCTTATACCAAACCTGAGACCCGTCCTATAACATGAGATGTGATATCCAAATCCTTCTCGTTCCAAACCTGAGACCCTTCCTTTAGCATGAGATGTGATATCCAGCTCCTTCCCATTCCAATCCTGAGACACTTCCGATAGCATGAGATGTGATATCTCAATGCTTCTAATATCAAAACTGAGACCCTCCCTATAGCATGATATGTGATATCTAAGTCCTTCCCATTCCAATCCTGAGACCCTCCCTATATCATGAGATGTGATATCCAACTCCTTCCCATTCCAATCCTGAGACCCTTCCTATAGCATGAGATATGATATCTCAATACTTCTAATACCAAACGTGAGATCCTTCCGATAACATGAGATGTGATATCCAAATCCTTCCCCTTCCAAACCTGAGACCCTCCCTTTAGCATGAAATGTGATATCCAACTCCTTCCTATTCCAATCCTGAGACTCTTCTGATAGCATGAGATGTGATATCTCAATGCTTCTAATACCAAACCTGAGATCCTTCCGATAGCATGAGATGTGATATCTCAATGCTTCTAATACCAAACCTGAGATCCTTCCTATAACATGAGATGTGATATCCAAATCCTTCCCCTTCCAAACCTGAGACCCTCCCTTTAGCATGAGATGTGATATCTAACTCCTTCCCATTCCATTCCTGAGACCCTTCTGATAGCATGAGATGTGATATCTCAATGCCTCTAATACCAAACCTGAGATCCTACCTCTAACATGAAATGAGATATCCAACTCTTTCCCCTTCCAAACCTGAGAGCCTTCCTATAGCATGAGATGTGATATCCAAATCCTTCTCGTTCCAAACCTGAGACCCTTCCTTTAGCATGAGATGTGATATCCAGCTCCTTCCCATTCCAATCCTGAGACACTTCCGATAGCATGAGATGTGATATCTCAATGCTTCTAATATCAAAACTGAGACCCTCCCTATAGCATGATATGTGATATCTAAGTCCTTCCTATTCCAATCCTGAGACCCTCCCTATATCATGAGATGTGATATCCAACTCCTTCCCATTCCAATCCTGAGACCCTTCCTATAGCATGAGATATGATATCTCAATACTTCTAATACCAAACGTGAGATCCTTCCGATAACATGAGATGTGATATCCAAATCCTTCCCCTTCCAAACCTGAGACCCTCCCTTTAGCATGAAATGTGATATCCAACTCCTTCCTATTCCAATCCTGAGACTCTTCTGATAGCATGAGATGTGATATCTCAATGCTTCTAATACCAAACCTGAGATCCTTCCGATAGCATGAGATGTGATATCTCAATGCTTCTAATACCAAACCTGAGATCCTTCCTATAACATGAGATGTGATATCCAAATCCTTCCCCTTCCAAACCTGAGACCCTCCCTTTAGCATGAGATGTGATATCTAACTCCTTCCCATTCCATTCCTGAGACCCTTCTGATAGCATGAGATGTGATATCTCAATGCCTCTAATACCAAACCTGAGATCCTACCTCTAACATGAAATGAGATATCCAACTCTTTCCCCTTCCAAACCTGAGAGCCTTCCTATAGCATGAGATGTGATATCCAAGTCCTTCCCATTCCAATACTGAGACCCTTCCTATAGCTTGAGATGTGATATCCAACTCCTTCCCATTCCAATTCTGAGACCCTTCCTACAGCATGCGATGTGAATATCTCAATGATTCTAATACCAAACCAGAGACTCTTCCTATAACATGAGATGGGATATCCAACTCCTTCCCATTCCAATTCTGAGACCCTTCCTATACTATGAGACTTGATATCTCAATGCTTCTAATACCAAACCTGAGACCCGTAATATAACATGAGATGTGATATCCAAATCCTTCCCCTTCCAAACCTTAGACCCGTCCTTTATCATGAGATGTGATATCCAACTCCTTCCCATTCCAATCCTGAGACCCTTCCGATATCATGAGATGTGATATCTCAAAGCTTCTAATATCAAACTTGAGACCCTCCCTATAGCATGAGATGTGATAACCAAGTCCTTCCCATTCCAATCCTGAGACCCTTCCTATAGCATGAGATGTGATATCTCAATGCTTCTAATACCAAACCTGAGACCCTTCCTATAACATGAGATGGGAATATCCAACTCCTTCCCATTCCAATCTTGAGACCCTTCCGATAGCAGAGATGTGATATCTCAATGCTTATACCACACCTGAGATCCTTCCTATAACATGAGATGTGATATCCAACTCCTTCCCATTCCAATCCTGAGACACTTCCTATAGCATGAGATGTGATATCTCACTGCTTATACCAAACCTGAGACCCTTCCCATAGCAGGAGATGTGATATCCAACTCCTTCCCATTCCAATCCTCAGACCCTTCCTATAGCATGAGATGTGATATCTCAATGCTTCTAATGTCAAACTTGAGACCCTACCTATAGGATGAGATGTGATATCCAAGTCCTTCCCATTCCAATCCTGAGACACTTCCTATAGCATGAGATGTGATATCTCAATGCTTCTAATACCAAACCTGAGACTCTTCCTATAACATGAGATGGGATATCCAACTCCTTCCAATTCCAATCCTGAGACCATTTTGATAGCAGAGATGTGATATCTCAATGTTTATACCAAACCTGAGACCCTTCCTACGGCATGAGATGTCATATTCAACTCCTTCCCATTCCAATCCTGAGACCCTTCCTATAGCATGAGATTTGATATCCAACTCCTTCCCATTCCAATCCTGAGACCCTTCCTATAGCATGAGATGTGATGTCTCAATGCTTCTAATACCAAACCTGAGATCCTTACTATAACATGAGATGTGATATCCAACTCCTTCCATTCCAATCCTGAGACCCTTCCTATAGCATGAGATGTGATATCTCAATGCTTATACCAAACCTGAGACCCTTCCTATAGCATGAGATGTGATATCCAACTCCTTCCCATTCCAATCCTGAGACCCTTCCTATAGCCTGAGATGTGATATCCAATTCCTTCCCATTCCAATCCTGAGACCCTTCCTATAGCATGAGATGTGATATCTCAATGCTTATACCAAACCTGAGAGCCTACCTATAACATGAGATGTGATATCCAAGTCCATCCCATTCCAATCCTTAGACCCTTCCTACAGCATGCGATGTGATATCTCAATGATTCTAATACCAAACCAGAGACTCTTCCTATAACATGAGATGGGATATCCAACTCCTTCCCATTCCCATCCTGAGCCGCTTCTGATAGCAGAGATGTGATATCTCAATGCTTATACCAAACCTGAGACCCTTCCTATAACATGAGATGTGATATCCAACTCCTTCCCGTTCCAAACCTGAGACACTAACTATAGCATATGTGATATCCAACTCCTTCCCATTCCAAACATGAGACCCTTCCTATAGCAAGAAAATAATATCCAACTCCTACCCATTCCAATCCTGAGACCCTTCCTATAGCAAGAGATGTGATATCCAAATCCTTCCCATTCCAATCCTGAGACCCTTCCTATAACATGAGATGTGATATCCAACTCCTTCCCATTCCAACCTGAGACACTTCCTATAGCATGAGAAGGGATATCCAACTCCTTCCCAATCCAATCCTGAGACCCTTCCGATAGCAGAGATGTGATATCTCAATGCTTATACCAAACCTGAGACCCTTCCTATGGCATGAGATGTGATATCCAACTCCTTGCCATTCAAATCCTGAGACCCTTCCTATAGCATGAGAAGGGATATCCAACTCCTTCCCAATCCAATCCTGAGACCCTTCCGATAGCAGCGACGTGATATCTCAATGCTTCTACCAAACCTGAGACCCTTCCTTTAGCATGAGATGTGATATCCAAATCCTTCACATTCCAATCCTGAGACCCTTCCTATAGCATGAGATGTGATATCTCAATGCTTCTAATACCAAACCTGAGATCCTTCCTATAACATGAGATGTGATATCCAATTCCTTCCCATTCCAAACCTGAGACCCTTCCTATTGGATGAGATGTGATAACCAACTCCTTCCCATTCCAACCCTGAGACCCTTCCTATAGCATGAGATGTGATGTCTCAGTGCTTCTAATACCAAACCTGAGATCCTTCCTATAACATGAGATGTGATATCCAACTCCTTCCATTCCAATCCTGAGACCCGTCCTATAGCATGAGATGTGATATCTCAATGCTTATACCAAACCTGAGACCCTTCCTATAGCATGAGATGTCATATCCAACTGCTTCCCATTCCAATCCTGAGACCCTTCCTATAGCATGAGATGTGATATCTCAATGCTTCTAATACCAAACCTGAGATCCTTCCTCTAACATGAAATGTGATATCCAACTCCTTCCCTTTCCAAACCTAAGAGCCTATCTATAGCATGAGATGTGATATCCAAGTCCTTCACATTCCAACCCTTAGACCCTTCCTACAGCATGCAATATGCTATCTCAATGATTCTAATAACAAACCTGAGACCCGTCCTATAACATGAGATGGGATATCCAACTCCTTCCCATTCCAATCCTGAGACACTTCCGATAGCAGAGATGTGATATCTCAATGCTTATACCAAACCTGAGACCCTTCCTATAACATGAGATGTGATATCCAAATCCTTCTCGTTCCAAACCTGAGACCCTTCCTTTAGCATGAGATGTGATATCCAGCTCCTTCCCATTCCAATCCTGAGACACTTCCGATAGCATGAGATGTGATATCTCAATGCTTCTAATATCAAAACTGAGACCCTCCCTATAGCATGATATGTGATATCTAAGTCCTTCCCATTCCAATCCTGAGACCCTCCCTATAGCATGAGATGTGATATCCAACTCCTTCCCATTCCAATCCTGAGACCCTTCCTATAGCATGAGATATGATATCTCAATACTTCTAATACCAAACGTGAGATCCTTCCGATAACATGAGATGTGATATCCAAATCCTTCCCCTTCCAAACCTGAGACCCTCCCTTTAGCATGAAATGTGATATCCAACTCCTTCCTATTCCAATCCTGAGACTCTTCTGATAGCATGAGATGTGATATCTCAATGCTTCTAATACCAAACCTGAGATCCTTCCGATAGCATGAGATGTGATATCTCAATGCTTCTAATACCAAACCTGAGATCCTTCCTATAACATGAGATGTGATATCCAAATCCTTCCCCTTCCAAACCTGAGACCCTCCCTTTAGCATGAGATGTGATATCTAACTCCTTCCCATTCCATTCCTGAGACCCTTCTGATAGCATGAGATGTGATATCTCAATGCCTCTAATACCAAACCTGAGATCCTACCTCTAACATGAAATGAGATATCCAACTCTTTCCCCTTCCAAACCTGAGAGCCTTCCTATAGCATGAGATGTGATATCCAAGTCCTTCCCATTCCAATACTGAGACCCTTCCTATAGCTTGAGATGTGATATCCAACTCCTTCCCATTCCAATTCTGAGACCCTTCCTATAGCATGAGATGTGATATCTCAATGCTTATACCAAACCTGAGACCCTTCCTACAGCATGCGATGTGAATATCTCAATGATTCTAATACCAAACCAGAGACTCTTCCTATAACATGAGATGGGATATCCAACTCCTTCCCATTCCAATTCTGAGACCCTTCCTATACTATGAGACTTGATATCTCAATGCTTCTAATACCAAACCTGAGACCCGTAATATAACATGAGATGTGATATCCAAATCCTTCCCCTTCCAAACCTTAGACCCTTCCTTTATCATGAGATGTGATATCCAACTCCTTCCCATTCCAATCCTGAGACCCTTCCGATATCATGAGATGTGATATCTCAAAGCTTCTAATATCAAACTTGAGACCCTCCCTATAGCATGAGATGTGATATCCAAGTCCTTCCCATTCCAATCCTGAGACCCTTCCTATAGCATGAGATGTGATATCTCAATGCTTCTAATACCAAACCTGAGACCCTTCCTATAACATGAGATGGGAATATCCAACTCCTTCCCATTCCAATCTTGAGACCCTTCCGATAGCAGAGATGTGATATCTCAATGCTTATACCACACCTGAGATCCTTCCTATAACATGAGATGTGATATCCAACTCCTTCCCATTCCAATCCTGAGACACTTCCTATAGCATGAGATGTGATATCTCACTGCTTATACCAAACCTGAGACCCTTCCCATAGCAGGAGATGTGATATCCAACTCCTTCCCATTCCAATCCTCAGACCCTTCCTATAGCATGAGATGTGATATCTCAATGCTTCTAATGTCAAACTTGAGACCCTACATATAGCATGAGATGTGATATCCAAGTCCTTCCCATTCCAATCCTGAGACACTTCCTATAGCATGAGATGTGATATCTCAATGCTTCTAATACCAAACCTGAGACTCTTCCTATAACATGAGATGGGATATCCAACTCCTTCCAATTCCAATCCTGAGACCCTTTTGATAGCAGAGATGTGATATCTCAATGTTTATACCAAACCTGAGACCCTTCCTACGGCATGAGATGTCATATTCAACTCCTTCCCATTCCAATCCTGAGACCCTTCCTATAGCATGAGATTTGATATCCAACTCCTTCCCATTCCAATCCTGAGACCCTTCCTATAGCATGAGATGTGATGTCTCAATGCTTCTAATACCAAACCTGAGATCCTTCCTATAACATGAGATGTGATATCCAACTCCTTCCATTCCAATCCTGAGATCTTTCCTATAGCATGAGATGTGATATATCAATGCTTATACCAAACCTGAGACCCTTCCTATAGCATGAGATGTGATATCCAACTCCTTCCCATTCCAATCCTGAGACCCTTCCTATAGCCTGAGATGTGATATCCAATTCCTTCCCATTCCAATCCTGAGACCCTTCCTATAGCATGAGATGTGATATCTCAATGCTTATACCAAACCTGAGAGCCTACCTATAACATGAGATGTGATATCCAAGTCCATCCCATTCCAATCCTTAGACCCTTCCTACAGCATGCGATGTGATATCTCAATGATTCTAATACCAAACCAGAGACTCTTCCTATAACATGAGATGGGATATCCAACTCCTTCCCATTCCAATCCTGAGCCGCTTCCGATAGCAGAGATGTGATATCTCAATGCTTATACCAAACCTGAGACCCTTCCTATAACATGAGATGTGATATCCAACTCCTTCCCGTTCCAAACCTGAGACACTAACTATAGCATATGTGATATCCAACTCCTTCCCATTCCAAACATGAGACCCTTCCTATAGCAAGAAAGTAATATCCAACTCCTACCCATTCCAATCCTGAGACCCTTCCTATAGCAAGAGATGTGATATCCAAATCCTTCCCATTCCAATCCTGAGACCCTTCCAATAACATGAGATGTGATATCCAACTTCTTCCCATTCCAACCTGAGACACTTCCTATAGCATGAGAAGGGATATCCAACTCCTTCCCAATCCAAACCTGAGACCCTTCCTATGGCATGAGATGTGATATCCAACTCCTTGCCATTCAAATCCTGAGACCCTTCCTATAGCATGAGAAGGGATATCCAACTCCTTCCCAATCCAATCCTGAGACCCTTCCGATAGCAGCGACGTGATATCTCAATGCTTCTACCAAACCTGAGACCCTTCCTTTAGCATGAGATGTGATATCCAAATCCTTCACATTCCAATCCTGAGACCCTTCCTATAGCATGAGATGTGATATCTCAATGCTTCTAATACCAAACCTGAGATCCTTCCTATAACATGAGATGTGATATCCAATTCCTTCCCATTCCAAACCTGAGACCCTTCCTATTGGATGAGATGTGATATCCAACTCCTTCCCATTCCAACCCTGAGACCCTTCCTATAGCATGAGATGTGATGTCTCAATGCTTCAAATGCCAAACCTGAGATCCTTCCTCTAACATGAAATGTGATATCCAACTCCTTCCCTTTCCAAACCTAAGAGCCTATCTATAACATGAGATGTGATATCCAACTCCTTCCATTCCAATCCTGAGACCCGTCCTATAGCATGAGATGTGATATCTCAATGCTTATACCAAACCTGAGACCCTTCCTATAGCATGAGATGTGATATCCAACTGCTTCCCATTCCAATCCTGAGACTCTTCCTATAGCATGAGATGTGATATCTCAATGCTTCTAATACCAAACCTGAGATCCTTCCTCTAACATGAAATGTGATATCCAACTCCTTCCCTTTCCAAACCTAAGAGCCTATCTATAGCATGAGATGTGATATCCAAGTCCTTCACATTCCAACCCTTAGACCCTTCCTACAGCATGCAATATGATATCTCAATGATTCTAATAACAAACCTGAGACCCGTCCTATAACATGAGATGGGATATCCAACTCCTTCCCATTCCAATCCTGAGACACTTCCGATAGCAGAGATGTGATATCTCAATGCTTATACCAAACCTGAGACCCTTCCTATAACATGAGATGTGATATCCAAATCCTTCTCGTTCCAAACCTGAGACCCTTCCTTTAGCATGAGATGTGATATCCAGCTCCTTCCCATTCCAATCCTGAGACACTTCCGATAGCATGAGATGTGATATCTCAATGCTTCTAATATCAAAACTGAGACCCTCCCTATAGCATGATATGTGATATCTAAGTCCTTCCCATTCCAATCCTGAGACCCTCCCTATATCATGAGATGTGATATCCAACTCCTTCCCATTCCAATCCTGAGACCCTTCCTATAGCATGAGATATGATATCTCAATACTTCTAATACCAAACGTGAGATCCTTCCGATAACATGAGATGTGATATCCAAATCCTTCCCCTTCCAAACCTGAGACCCTCCCTTTAGCATGAAATGTGATATCCAACTCCTTCCTATTCCAATCCTGAGACTCTTCTGATAGCATGAGATGTGATATCTCAATGCTTCTAATACCAAACCTGAGATCCTTCCGATAGCATGAGATGTGATATCTCAATGCTTCTAATACCAAACCTGAGATCCTTCCTATAACATGAGATGTGATATCCAAATCCTTCCCCTTCCAAACCTGAGACCCTCCCTTTAGCATGAGATGTGATATCTAACTCCTTCCCATTCCATTCCTGAGACCCTTCTGATAGCATGAGATGTGATATCTCAATGCCTCTAATACCAAACCTGAGATCCTACCTCTAACATGAAATGAGATATCCAACTCTTTCCCCTTCCAAACCTGAGAGCCTTCCTATAGCATGAGATGTGATATCCAAGTCCTTCCCATTCCAATACTGAGACCCTTCCTATAGCTTGAGATGTGATATCCAACTCCTTCCCATTCCAATTCTGAGACCCTTCCTATAGCATGAGATGTGATATCTCAATGCTTATACCAAACCTGAGAGCCTACCTATAGCATGAGATGTGATATCCAAGTCCATCCCATTCCAATCCTTAGACCCTTCCTACAGCATGCGATGTGAATATCTCAATGATTCTAATACCAAACCAGAGACTCTTCCTATAACATGAGATGGGATATCCAACTCCTTCCCATTCCAATTCTGAGACCCTTCCTATACTATGAGACTTGATATCTCAATGCTTCTAATACCAAACCTGAGACCCGTAATATAACATGAGATGTGATATCCAAATCCTTCCCCTTCCAAACCTTAGACCCGTCCTTTATCATGAGATGTGATATCCAACTCCTTCCCATTCCAATCCTGAGACCCTTCCGATATCATGAGATGTGATATCTCAAAGCTTCTAATATCAAACTTGAGACCCTCCCTATAGCATGAGATGTGATATCCAAGTCCTTCCCATTCCAATCCTGAGACCCTTCCTACAGCATGCGATGTGAATATCTCAATGATCTAATACCAAACCTGAGACCCTTCCTATAACATGAGATGGGAATATCCAACTCCTTCCCATTCCAATCTTGAGACCCTTCCGATAGCAGAGATGTGATATCTCAATGCTTATACCACACCTGAGATCCTTCCTATAACATGAGATGTGATATCCAACTCCTTCCCATTCCAATCCTGAGACACTTCCTATAGCATGAGATGTGATATCTCACTGCTTATACCAAACCTGAGACCCTTCCCATAGCAGGAGATGTTATATCCAACTCCTTCCCATTCCAATCCTCAGACCCTTCCTATAGCATGAGATGTGATATCTCAATGCTTCTAATGTCAAACTTGAGACCCTACCTATAGCATGAGATGTGATATCCAAGTCCTTCCCATTCCAATCCTGAGACACTTCCTATAGCATGAGATGTGATATCTCAATGCTTCTAATACCAAACCTGAGACTCTTCCTATAACATGAGATGGGATATCCAACTCCTTCCAATTCCAATCCTGAGACCCTTTTGATAGCAGAGATGTGATATCTCAATGTTTATACCAAACCTGAGACCCTTCCTACGGCATGAGATGTCATATTCAACTCCTTCCCATTCCAATCCTGAGACCCTTCCTATAGCATGAGATTTGATATCCAACTCCTTCCCATTCCAATCCTGAGACCCTTCCTATAGCATGAGATGTGATGTCTCAATGCTTCTAATACCAAACCTGAGATCCTTCCTATAACATGAGATGTGATATCCAACTCCTTCCATTCCAATCCTGAGACCCTTCCTATAGCATGAGATGTGATATCTCAATGCTTATACCAAACCTGAGACCCTTCCTATAGCATGAGATGTGATATCCAACTCCTTCCCATTCCAATCCCGAGACCCTTCCTATAGCATGAGATGTGATATCTCAATGCTTATACCAAACCTGAGACCCTTCCTATAGCATGAGATGTGATATCCAACTCCTTCCCATTCCAATCCCGAGACCCTTCCTATAGCCTGAGATGTGATATCCAATTCCTTCCCATTCCAATCCTGAGACCCTTCCTATAGCATGAGATGTGATATCTCAATGCTTATACCAAACCTGAGAGCCTACCTATAACATGAGATGTGATATCCAAGTCCATCCCATTCCAATCCTTAGACCCTTCCTACAGCATGCGATGTGATATCTCAATGATTCTAATACCAAACCAGAGACTCTTCCTATAACATGAGATGGGATATCCAACTCCTTCCCATTCCAATCCTGAGCCGCTTCCGATAGCAGAGATGTGATATCTCAATGCTTATACCAAACCTGAGACCCTTCTTATAACATGAGATGTGATATCCAACTCCTTCCCGTTCCAAACCTGAGACACTAACTATAGCATATGTGATATCCAACTCCTTCCCATTCCAAACATGAGACCCTTCCTATAGCAAGAAAGTAATATCCAACTCCTACCCATTCCAATCCTGAGACCCTTCCTATAGCAAGAGATGTGATATCCAAATCCTTCCCATTCCAATCCTGAGACCCTTCCTATAACATGAGATGTGATATCCAACTCCTTCCCATTCCAACCTGAGACACTTCCTATAGCATGAGAAGGGATATCCAACTCCTTCCCAATCCAATCCTGAGACCCTTCCGATAGCAGAGATGTGATATCTCAATGCTTATACCAAACCTGAGACCCTTCCTATGGCATGAGATGTGATATCCAACTCCTTGCCATTCAAATCCTGAGACCCTTCCTATAGCATGAGAAGGGATATCCAACTCCTTCCCAATCCAATCCTGAGACCCTTCCGATAGCAGCGACGTGATATCTCAATGCTTCTACCAAACCTGAGACCCTTCCTTTAGCATGAGATGTGATATCCAAATCCTTCACATTCCAATCCTGAGACCCTTCCTATAGCATGAGATGTGATATCTCAATGCTTCTAATACCAAACCTGAGATCCTTCCTATAACATGAGATGTGATATCCAATTCCTTCCCATTCCAAACCTGAGACCCTTCCTATTGGATGAGATGTGATATCCAACTCCTTCCTATTCCAACCCTGACACCCTTCCTATAGCATGAGATGTGATGTCTCAATGCTTCTAATACCAAACCTGAGATCCTTCCTATAACATGAGATGTGATATCCAACTCCTTCCATTCCAATCCTGAGACCCGTCCTATAGCATGAGATGTGATATCTCAATGCTTATACCAAACCTGAGACCCTTCCTATAGCATGAGATGTCATATCCAACTGCTTCCCATTCCAATCCTGAGACCCTTCCTATAGCATGAGATGTGATATCTCAATGCTTCTAATACCAAACCTGAGATCCTTCCTCTAACATGAAATGTGATATCCAACTCCTTCCCTTTCCAAACCTAAGAGCCTATCTATAGCATGAGATGTGATATCCAAGTCCATCACATTCCAACCCTTAGACCCTTCCTACAGCATGCAATATGATATCTCAATGATTCTAATAACAAACCTGAGACCCGTCCTATAACATGAGATGGGATATCCAACTCCTTCCCATTCCAATCCTGAGACACTTCCGATAGCAGAGATGTGATATCTCAATGCTTATACCAAACCTGAGACCCTTCCTATAACATGAGATGTGATATCCAAATCCTTCTCGTTCCAAACCTGAGACCCTTCCTTTAGCATGAGATGTGATATCCAGCTCCTTCCCATTCCAATCCTGAGACACTTCCGATAGCATGAGATGTGATATCTCAATGCTTCTAATATCAAAACTGAGACCCTCCCTATAGCATGATATGTGATATCTAAGTCCTTCCCATTCCAATCCTGAGACCCTCCCTATAGCATGAGATGTGATATCCAACTCCTTCCCATTCCAATCCTGAGACCCTTCCTATAGCATGAGATATGATATCTCAATACTTCTAATACCAAACGTGAGATCCTTCCGATAACATGAGATGTGATATCCAAATCCTTCCCCTTCCAAACCTGAGACCCTCCCTTTAGCATGAAATGTGATATCCAACTCCTTCCTATTCCAATCCTGAGACTCTTCTGATAGCATGAGATGCGATATCTCAATGCTTCTAATACCAAACCTGAGATCCTTCCGATAGCATGAGATGTGATATCTCAATGCTTCTAATACCAAACCTGAGATCCTTCCTATAACATGAGATGTGATATCCAAATCCTTCCCCTTCCAAACCTGAGACCCTCCCTTTAGCATGAGATGTGATATCTAACTCCTTCCCATTCCATTCCTGAGACCCTTCTGATAGCATGAGATGTGATATCTCAATGCCTCTAATACCAAACCTGAGATCCTACCTCTAACATGAAATGAGATATCCAACTCTTTCCCTTTCCAAACCTGAGAGCCTTCCTATAGCATGAGATGTGATATCCAAGTCCTTCCCATTCCAATACTGAGACCCTTCCTATAGCTTGAGATGTGATATCCAACTCCTTCCCATTCCAATTCTGAGACCCTTCCTATAGCATGAGATGTGATATCTCAATGCTTATACCAAACCTGAGAGCCTACCTATAGCATGAGATGTGATATCCAAGTCCATCCCATTCCAATCCTTAGACCCTTCCTACAGCATGCGATGTGAATATCTCAATGATTCTAATACCAAACCAGAGACTCTTCCTATAACATGAGATGGGATATCCAACTCCTTCCCATTCCAATTCTGAGACCCTTCCTATACTATGAGACTTGATATCTCAATGCTTCTAATACCAAACCTGAGACCCGTAATATAACATGAGATGTGATATCCAAATCCTTCCCCTTCCAAACCTTAGACCCTTCCTTTATCATGAGATGTGATATCCAACTCCTTCCCATTCCAATCCTGAGACCTTTCCGATATCATGAGATGTGATATCTCAAAGCTTCTAATATCAAACTTGAGACCCTCCCTATAGCATGAGATGTGATATCCAAGTCCTTCCCATTCCAATCCTGAGACCCTTCCTATAGCATGAGATGTGATATCTCAATGCTTCTAATACCAAACCTGAGACCCTTCCTATAACATGAGATGGGAATATCCAACTCCTTCCCATTCCAATCTTGAGACCCTTCCGATAGCAGAGATGTGATATCTCAATGCTTATACCACACCTGAAATCCTTCCTATAACATGAGATGTGATATCCAACTCCTTCCCATTCCAATCCTGAGACACTTCCTATAGCATGAGATGTGATATCTCACTGCTTATACCAAACCTGAGACCCTTCCCATAGCAGGAGATGTGATATCCAACTCCTTCCCATTCCAATCCTCAGACCCTTCCTATAGCATGAGATGTGATATCTTAATGCTTCTAATGTCAAACTTGAGACCCTACATATACCATGAGATGTGATATCCAAGTCCTTCCCATTCCAATCCTGAGACACTTCCTATAGCATGAGATGTGATATCTCAATGCTTCTAATACCAAACCTGAGACTCTTCCTATAACATGAGATGGGATATCCAACTCCTTCCAATTCCAATCCTGAGACCCTTTTGATAGCAGAGATGTGATATCTCAATGTTTATACCAAACCTGAGACCCTTCCTACGGCATGAGATGTCATATTCAACTCCTTCCCATTCCAATCCTGAGACCCTTCCTATAGCATGAGATTTGATATCCAACTCCTTCCCATTCCAATCCTGAGACCCTTCCTATAGCATGAGATGTGATGTCTCAATGCTTCTAATACCAAACCTGAGATCCTTCCTATAACATGAGATGTGATATCCAACTCCTTCCATTCCAATCCTGAGATCCTTCCTATAGCATGAGATGTGATATATCAATGCTTATACCAAACCTGAGACCCTTCCTATAGCATGAGATGTGATATCCAACTCCTTCCCATTCCAATCCTGAGACCCTTCCTATAGCCTGAGATGTGATATCCAATTCCTTCCCATTCCAATCCTGAGACCCTTCCTATAGCATGAGATGTGATATCTCAATGCTTATACCAAACCTGAGAGCCTACCTATAACATGAGATGTGATATCCAAGTCCATCCCATTCCAATCCTTAGACCCTTCCTACAGCATGCGATGTGATATCTCAATGATTCTAATACCAAACCAGAGACTCTTCCTATAACATGAGATGGGATATCCAACTCCTTCCCATTCCAATCCTGAGCCGCTTCCGATAGCAGAGATGTGATATCTCAATGCTTATACCAAACCTGAGACCCTTCCTATAAGATGAGATGTGATATCCAACTCCTTCCCGTTCCAAACCTGAGACACTAACTATAGCATATGTGATATCCAACTCCTTCCCATTCCAAACATGAGACCCTTCCTATAGCAAGAAAGTAATATCCAACTCCTACCCATTCCAATCCTGAGACCCTTCCTATAGCAAGAGATGTGATATCCAAATCCTTCCCATTCCAATCCTGAGACCCTTCCAATAACATGAGATGTGATATCCAACTTCTTCCCATTCCAACCTGAGACACTTCCTATAGCATGAGAAGGGATATCCAACTCCTTCCCAATCCAAACCTGAGACCCTTCCTATGGCATGAGATGTGATATCCAACTCCTTGCCATTCAAATCCTGAGACCCTTCCTATAGCATGAGAAGGGATATCCAACTCCTTCCCAATCCAATCCTGAGACCCTTCCGATAGCAGCGACGTGATATCTCAATGCTTCTACCAAACCTGAGACCCTTCCTTTAGCATGAGATGTGATATCCAAATCCTTCACATTCCAATCCTGAGACCCTTCCTATAGCATGAGATGTGATATCTCAATGCTTCTAATACCAAACCTGAGATCCTTCCTATAACATGAGATGTGATATCCAATTCCTTCCCATTCCAAACCTGATACCCTTCCTATTGGATGAGATGTGATATCCAACTCCTTCCCATTCCAACCCTGAGACCCTTCCTATAGCATGAGATGTGATGTCTCAATGCTTCTAATGCCAAACCTGAGATCCTTCCTATAACATGAGATGTGATATCCAACTCCTTCCATTCCAATCCTGAGACCCGTCCTATAGCATGAGATGTGATATCTCAATGCT
Source organism: Ambystoma mexicanum (assembly GCF_040938575.1). Lineage (NCBI taxonomy): Eukaryota > Metazoa > Chordata > Amphibia > Caudata > Ambystomatidae > Ambystoma > Ambystoma mexicanum. The sequence continues at coordinate 10,729,088 of NW_027182444.1, forward strand.
TATACCAAACCTGAGACCCTTCCTATAGCATGAGATGTGATATCCAACTGCTTCCCATTCCAATCCTGAGACCCTTCCTATAGCATGAGATGTGATATCTCAATGCTTCTAATACCAAACCTGAGATCCTTCCTCTAACATGAAATGTGATATCCAACTCCTTCCCTTTCCAAACCTAAGAGCCTATCTATAGCATGAGATGTGATATCCAAGTCCTTCACATTCCAACCCTTAGACCCTTCCTACAGCATGCAATATGATATCTCAATGATTCTAATAACAAACCTGAGACCCGTCCTATAACATGAGATGGGATATCCAACTCCTTCCCATTCCAATCCTGAGACACTTCCGATAGCAGAGATGTGATATCTCAATGCTTATACCAAACCTGAGACCCTTCCTATAACATGAGATGTGATATCCAAATCCTTCTCGTTCCAAACCTGAGACCCTTCCTTTAGCATGAGATGTGATATCCAGCTCCTTCCCATTCCAATCCTGAGACACTTCCGATAGCATGAGATGTGATATCTCAATGCTTCTAATATCAAAACTGAGACCCTCCCTATAGCATGATATGTGATATCTAAGTCCTTCCCATTCCAATCCTGAGATCCTCCCTATATCATGAGATGTGATATCCAACTCCTTCCCATTCCAATCCTGAGACCCTTCCTATAGCATGAGATATGATATCTCAATACTTCTAATACCAAACGTGAGATCCTTCCGATAACATGAGATGTGATATCCAAATCCTTCCCCTTCCAAACCTGAGACCCTCCCTTTAGCATGAAATGTGATATCCAACTCCTTCCTATTCCAATCCTGAGACTCTTCTGATAGCATGAGATGTGATATCTCAATGCTTCTAATACCAAACCTGAGATCCTTCCGATAGCATGAGATGTGATATCTCAATGCTTCTAATACCAAACCTGAGATCCTTCCTATAACATGAGATGTGATATCCAAATCCTTCCCCTTCCAAACCTGAGACCCTCCCTTTAGCATGAGATTTGATATCTAACTCCTTCCCATTCCATTCCTGAGACCCTTCTGATAGCATGAGATGTGATATCTCAATGCCTCTAATACCAAACCTGAGATCCTACCTCTAACATGAAATGAGATATCCAACTCTTTCCCCTTCCAAACCTGAGAGCCTTCCTATAGCATGAGATGTGATATCCAAGTCCTTCCCATTCCAATACTGAGACCCTTCCTATAGCTTGAGATGTGATATCCAACTCCTTCCCATTCCAATTCTGAGACCCTTCCTATAGCATGAAATGTGATATCTCAATGCTTATACCAAACCTGAGAGCCTACCTATAGCATGAGATGTGATATCCAAGTCCATCCCATTCCAATCCTTAGACCCTTCCTACAGCATGCGATGTGAATATCTCAATGATTCTAATACCAAACCAGAGACTCTTCCTATAACATGAGATGGGATATCCAACTCCTTCCCATTCCAATTCTGAGACCCTTCCTATACTATGAGACTTGATATCTCAATGCTTCTAATACCAAACCTGAGACCCGTAATATAACATGAGATGTGATATCCAAATCCTTCCCCTTCCAAACCTTAGACCCGTCCTTTATCATGAGATGTGATATCCAACTCCTTCCCATTCCAATCCTGAGACCCTTCCGATATCATGAGATGTGATATCTCAAAGCTTCTAATATCAAACTTGAGACCCTCCCTATAGCATGAGATGTGATATCCAAGTCCTTCCCATTCCAATCCTGAGACCCTTCCTACAGCATGCGATGTGAATATCTCAATGATTCTAATACCAAACCAGAGACTCTTCCTATAACATGAGATGGGATATCCAACTCCTTCCCATTCCAATTCTGAGACCCTTCCTATACTATGAGACTTGATATCTCAATGCTTCTAAAACCAAACCTGAGACCCGTAATATAACATGAGATGTGATATCCAAATCCTTCCCCTTCCAAACCTTAGACCCGTCCTTTATCATGAGATGTGATATCCAACTCCTTCCCATTCCAATCCTGAGACCCTTCCGATATCATGAGATGTGATATCTCAAAGCTTCTAATATCAAACTTGAGACCCTCCCTATAGCATGAGATGTGATATCCAAGTCCTTCCCATTCCAATCCTGAGACCCTTCCTATAGCATGAGATGTGATATCTCAATGCTTCTAATACCAAACCTGAGACCCTTCCTATAACATGAGATGGGAATATCCAACTCCTTCCCATTCCAATCTTGAGACCCTTCCGATAGCAGAGATGTGATATCTCAATGCTTATACCACACCTGAGATCCTTCCTATAACATGAGATGTGATATCCAACTCCTTCCCATTCCAATCCTGAGACACTTCCTATAGCATGAGATGTGATATCTCACTGCTTATACCAAACCTGAGACCCTTCCCATAGCAGGAGATGTTATATCCAACTCCTTCCCATTCCAATCCTCAGACCCTTCCTATAGCATGAGATGTGATATCTCAATGCTTCTAATGTCAAACTTGAGACCCTACCTATAGCATGAGATGTGATATCCAAGTCCTTCCCATTCCAATCCTGAGACACTTTCTATAGCATGAGATGTGATATCTCAATGCTTCTAATACCAAACCTGAGACTCTTCCTATAACATGAGATGGGATATCCAACTCCTTCCAATTCCAATCCTGAGACCCTTTTGATAGCAGAGATGTGATATCTCAATGTTTATACCAAACCTGAGACCCTTCCTACGGCATGAGATGTCATATTCAACTCCTTCCCATTCCAATCCTGAGACCCTTCCTATAGCATGAGATTTGATATCCAACTCCTTCCCATTCCAATCCTGAGACCCTTCCTATAGCATGAGATGTGATGTCTCAATGCTTCTAATACCAAACCTGAGATCCTTCCTATAACATGAGATGTGATATCCAACTCCTTCCATTCCAATCCTGAGACCCTTCCTATAGCATGAGATGTGATATCTCAATGCTTATACCAAACCTGAGACCCTTCCTATAGCATGAGATGTGATATCCAACTCCTTCCCATTCCAATCCTGAGACCCTTCCTATAGCCTGAGATGTGATATCCAATTCCTTCCCATTCCAATCCTGAGACCCTTCCTATAGCATGAGATGTGATATCTCAATGCTTATACCAAACCTGAGAGCCTACCTATAACATGAGATGTGATATCCAAGTCCATCCCATTCCAATCCTTAGACCCTTCCTACAGCATGCGATGTGATATCTCAATGATTCTAATACCAAACCAGAGACTCTTCCTATAACATGAGATGGGATATCCAACTCCTTCCCATTCCAATCCTGAGCCGCTTCCGATAGCAGAGATGTGATATCTCAATGCTTATACCAAACCTGAGACCCTTCCTATAACATGAGATGTGATATCCAACTCCTTCCCGTTCCAAACCTGAGACACTAACTATAGCATATGTGATATCCAACTCCTTCCCGTTGCAAACATGAGACCCTTCCTATAGCAAGAAAGTAATATCCAACTCCTACCCATTCCAATCCTGAGACCCTTCCTATAGCAAGAGATGTGATATCCAAATCCTTCCCATTCCAATCCTGAGACCCTTCCTATAACATGAGATGTGATATCCAACTCCTTCCCATTCCAACCTGAGACACTTCCTATAGCATGAGAAGGGATATCCAACTCCTTCCCAATCCAATCCTGAGACCCTTCCGATAGCAGAGATGTGATATCTCAATGCTTATACCAAACCTGAGACCCTTCCTATGGCATGAGATGTGATATCCAACTCCTTGCCATTCAAATCCTGAGACCCTTCCTATAGCATGAGAAGGGATATCCAACTCCTTCCCAATCCAATCCTGAGACCCTTCCGATAGCAGCGACGTGATATCTCAATGCTTCTACCAAACCTGAGACCCTTCCTTTAGCATGAGATGTGATATCCAAATCCTTCACATTCCAATCCTGAGACCCTTCCTATAGCATGAGATGTGATATCTCAATGCTTCTAATACCAAACCTGAGATCCTTCCTATAACATGAGATGTGATATCCAATTCCTTCCCATTCCAAACCTGAGACCCTTCCTATTGGATGAGATGTGATATCCAACTCCTTCCTATTCCAACCCTGACACCCTTCCTATAGCATGAGATGTGATGTCTCAATGCTTCTAATACCAAACCTGAGATCCTTCCTATAACATGAGATGTGATATCCAACTCCTTCCATTCCAATCCTGAGACCCGTCCTATAGCATGAGATGTGATATCTCAATGCTTATACCAAACCTGAGACCCTTCCTATAGCATGAGATGTCATATCCAACTGCTTCCCATTCCAATCCTGAGACCCTTCCTATAGCATGAGATGTGATATCTCAATGCTTCTAATACCAAACCTGAGATCCTTCCTCTAACATGAAATGTGATATCCAACTCCTTCCCTTTCCAAACCTAAGAGCCTATCTATAGCATGAGATGTGATATCCAAGTCCATCACATTCCAACCCTTAGACCCTTCCTACAGCATGCAATATGATATCTCAATGATTCTAATAACAAACCTGAGACCCGTCCTATAACATGAGATGGGATATCCAACTCCTTCCCATTCCAATCCTGAGACACTTCCGATAGCAGAGATGTGATATCTCAATGCTTATACCAAACCTGAGACCCTTCCTATAACATGAGATGTGATATCCAAATCCTTCTCGTTCCAAACCTGAGACCCTTCCTTTAGCATGAGATGTGATATCCAGCTCCTTCCCATTCCAATCCTGAGACACTTCCGATAGCATGAGATGTGATATCTCAATGCTTCTAATATCAAAACTGAGACCCTCCCTATAGCATGATATGTGATATCTAAGTCCTTCCCATTCCAATCCTGAGACCCTTCCTATGGCATGAGATGTGATATCCAACTCCTTCCCATTCCAATCCTGAGACCCTTCCTATAGCAGAGATGTGATATCTCAATGCTTATACCACACCTGAAATCCTTCCTATAACATGAGATGTGATATCCAACTCCTTCCCATTCCAATCCTGTGACCATTCCTATAGCATGAGATGTGATATCTCAATGCTTATACCAAACCTGAGACCGTTCCTATAGCTTGAGATGTGATATCCAACTCCTTCCCCTTCCAAACCTGAGAGCCTTCCTATAGCATGAGATATGATATCCAAGTCCTTTCCATTCCAATCCTGAGACCCTTCCTATAACATGAGATGTGATATCCAACTCCTTCCCATTCCAACCTGAGACCCTTCCTATAGCATGAGATGGGATATCCAACTCCTTCCAAATCCAATCCTGATACCCTTCCGATAGCATGAGATGTGATATCCCAATGCTTCTACCAAACCTGAGACCCATACTATGGCATGAGATGTGATATCAAACTCCTTCCCATTCCAACCTGAGACCCTTCCTATAGCATGAGATGGGATATCCAACTCCTTCCAAATCCAATCCTGAAATCCTTCCGAGAGCATGAGATGTGATATCCCAATGCTTCTACCAAACCTGAGACCCATACTATGGCATGAGATGTGATATCCAACTCCTTCCCATTCCAATTCTGAGACTCTTCTGATAGCATGAGATGTGATATCTCAATGCCTCTAATACCAAACCTGAGATCCTACCTCTAACATGAAATGTGATATCCAACTCTTTCCCGTTGCAAACCTGAGAGCCTTCCTATAGCATGAGATGTGATATCCAAGTCCTTCCCATTCCAATCCTGAGACCCTTCCTATAACATGAGATGTGATATCCAACTCCTTCCCATTCCAATCTGAGACCCTTCCTATAGCATGAGATGGGATATCCAACTCCTTCCAAATCCAATCCTGATACCCTTCCGATAGCATGAGATGTGATATCCCAATGCTTCTACCAAACCTGAGACCCATACTATGGCATGAGATGTGATATCAAACTCCTTCCCATTCCAATCCTGTGACCCTTCCTATAGCTTGAGATGTGATATCCAACTCCTTCCCATTCCAATTCTGAGACCCTTCCTATACAATGAGACTTGATATCTCAATGCTTCTAATACCAAACCTGAGACCCGTCCTATAACATGAGATGTGATATCCAAATCCTTCCCCTTCCAAACCTTAGACCCTTCCTTTATCGTGAGATGTGATATCCAACTCCTTCCCATTCCAATCCTGAGACTCTTCCTATAGCATGAGATTTGATATCTCAATGCTTCTAATACCAAACCTGAGACCCTTCCTATAACATGAGATGGGAATATCCAACTCCTTCCCATTCCAATCCTGAGACCCTTCCGATAGCAGAGATGTGATATCTCAATGCTTATACCAAACCTGAGATCCTTCCTATAACATGAGATGTGATATCCAACTCCTTCCCATTCCAATCCTGAGACAATTCCTATAGCATGAGATGTGATATCTCACTGCTTATACCAAACCTGAGACCCTTCCTATAGCATGAGATGTGATATCCAACTCCTTCCCATTCCAATCCTGAGACCCTTATGATAGCATGAAATGTGATATCTCAATGCCTCTAATACCAAACCTGAGATCCTTCCTATAACATGAGATGTGATATCCAAATCCTTCCCCTTCCAAACCTGAGACCCTCCCTTTAGCATGAGATGTGATATCCAACTCCTTCCCATTCCAATCCTGAGACCCTTCTGATAGCATGAGATGTGATATCTCAATGCCTCTAATACCAAACCTGATATCCTACCTCTAACATGAAATGTGATATCCAACTCCTTCCCTTTCCAAACCCGAGACCCTGCCTATAGCATGAGATGTGATATCCAAGTCCTTCCCATTCCAATCCTGAGACCCTTCCTATAGCATGTGATGTGATATCTCAATGCTTATACCAAACCTGAGACCCTTCCTATGGCATGAGATGTCATATACAACTCCTTCCCATTCCAATCCTGAGACCCTTCCTATAGCATGTGATGTGATATCTCAATGCTTATACCAAACCTGAGACCCTTCCTATAGCTTGAGATGTGATATCCAACTCCTTCCCATTCCAATCCTGAGACCCTTCCTATAGCATGAGATGTGATATCTCAATACTTCTAATACCAAACCTGAGATCCTTCCGATAACATGAGATGTGATATCCAAATCCTTCCCCTTCCAAACCTGAGACCCTCCCTTTAGCATGAGATGTGATATCCAACTCCTTCCCATTCCAATCCTGAGACCCTTCTGATAGCATGAGATGTGATATCTGAATGCTTCTAATACCAAACCTGAGATCCTTCCGATAGCATGAGATGTGATATCTCAATGCTTCTAATACCAAACCTGAGCTCCTTCTTATAACATGAGATGTGATATCCAAATCCTTCCCCTTCCAAACCTGAGACCCTCCCTTTAGCATGAGATGTGATATCCAACTCCTTCCCATTCCAATCCTGAGACCCTTCTGATAGCATGAGATGTGATATCTCAATGCCTCTAATACCAAACCTGAGATCCTACCTCTAACATGAAATGTGATATCCAACTCTTTCCCCTTCCAAACCTGAGAGCCTTCCTATAGCATGAGATTTGATATCCAACTCCTTCCCGTTCCAAACCTGAGACCCTTCCTATAGCATGAGATGTGATATCCAACTCCTTCCCATCCCAATCCTGAGACATTTCCGATTGCAGAGATGTGATATCTCAATGCTTATACCAAACCTGAGACTCTTCCTATAACATGAGATGTGATATCCAACTCCTTCCCGTTCCAAACCTGAGACCCTTCCTATAGCATGAGATGTGATTTCCAACTCCTTCCCATTCCAATCCTGAGACCCTTCCGATAGCATGAGATGTGATATCTCAATGCTTCTAATACCAAACCTGAGATCCTTCCTATAACATGTGATGTGATATCCAAATTCTTCCCCTTCCAAACCTGAGACCCTCCCTTTAGCATGAGATGTGATATCCAACTCCTTCCCATTCCAATCCTGAGACCCTTATGATAGCATGAGATGTGATATCTCAATGCCTCTAATACCAAACCTGAGATCCTTCCTATAACATGAGATGTGATATCCAAATCCTTTCCCTTCCAAACCTGAGACCCTCCCTTTAGCATGAGATGTGATATCCAACTCCTTCCCATTCCAATCCTGAGACCCTTCTGATAGCATGAGATGTGATATCTCAATGCCTCTAATACCAAACCTGATATCCTACCTCTAACATGAAATGTGATATCCAACTCCTTCCCTTTCCAAACCTGAGACCCTGCCTATAGCATGAGATGTGATATCCAAGTCCTTCCCATTCCAATCCTGAGACCCTTCCTATAGCATGTGATGTGATATCTCAATGCTTATGCCAAACCTGAGACCCTTCCTATGTCATGAGATGTCATATACAACACCTTCCCATTCCAATCCTGAGACCCTTCCTATAGCATGTGATGTGATATCTCAATGCTTATACCAAACCTGAGACCCTTTCTATAGCTTGAGATGTGATATCCAACTCCTTCCCATTCCAATCCTGAGACCCTTCCTATAGCATGAGATGTGATATCTCAATACTTCTAATACCAAACCTGAGATCCTTCCGATAACATGAGATATGATATCCAAATCCTTCCCCTTCCAAACCTGAGACCCTCCCTTTAGCATGAGATGTGATATCCAACTCCTTCCCATTCCAATCCTGAGACCCTTCTGATAGCATGAGATGTGATATCTCAATGCTTCTAATACCAAACCTGAGATCCTTCTGATAGCATGAGATGTGATATCTCAATGCTTCTAATACCAAACCTGAGCTCCTTCTTATAACATGAGATGTGATATCCAAATCCTTCCCCTTCCAAACCTGAGACCCTCCCTTTAGCATAAGATGTGATATCCAACTCCTTCCCATTCCAATCCTGAGACCCTTCTGATAGCATGAGATGTGATATCTCAATGCCTCTAATACCAAACCTGAGATCCTACCTCTAACATGAAATGTGATATCCAACTCTTTCCCCTTCCAAACCTGAGAGCCTTCCTATAGCATGAGATGTGATATCCAAGTCCTTCCCATTCCAATCCCGAGACCCTTCCTATAACATGAGATGTGATATCCAACTCCTTCCCATTCCAACCTGAGACCCTTTCTATAGCATGAGATGGGATATCCAACTCCTTCCAAATCCAATCCTGATACCCTTCCGATAGCATGAGATGTGATATCCCAATGCTTATACCAAACCTGAGACCCATACTATGGCATGAGATGTGATATCAAACTCCTTCCCATTCCAATCCTGAGACCCTTCCTATAGCTTGAGATGTGATATCCAACTCCTTCCAATTCCAATTCTGAGACCCTTCCTATACCATGAGACTTGATATCTCAATGCTTCTAATACCAAACCTGAGACCCGCCCTATAACATGAGATGTGATATCCAAATCCTTCCCCTTCCAAACCTTAGACCCTTCCTTTATCATGAGATGTGATATCCAACTCCTTCCCATTCCAATCCTGAGACCCTTCCGATATCATGAGATGTGATATCTCAATGCTTCTAATATCAAACTTGAGACCCTCCCTATAGCATGAGATGTGATATCCAAGTCCTTCCCATTCCAATCCTGAGACCCTTCCTATAGCATGAGATGTGATGTCTCAATGCTTCTAATACCAAACCTGAGACCCTTCCTATAACATGAGATGGGAATATCCAACTCCTTCCCATTCCAATCCTGAGACCCTTCCGATAGCAGAGATGTGATATCTCAATGCTTATACCAAACCTGAGATCCTTCCTATAACATGAGATGTGATATCCAACTCCTTCCCATTCCAATCATGAGACACTTCCTATAGCATGAGATGTGATATCTCACTGCTTATACCAAACCTGAGACCTTTCCTATAGCATGAGATGTGATATCCAACTCCTTCCCATTCCAATCCTGAGACCCTTCCTATAGCATGAGATGTGATATCTCAATGCTTCTAATATCAAACGTGAGACCCTCCCTATAGCATGAGATGTGATATCCAAGTCCTTCCGATTCCAATCCTGAGACACTTCCTATAGCATGAGATGTGATATCTCAATGCTTTAATACCAAACCTGAGACTCTTCCTATAACATGAGATGGGATATCCAACTCCTTCCCATTCCAATCCTGAGACCTTTCCGATAGCAGAGATGTGATATCTCAATGCTTATACTAAACCTGAGACCCTTCCTACGGCATGAGATGTCATATACAACTCCTTCCCATTCCAATCCTGAGTACCTTCCTATAGCATGAGATGTGATATCTCAATGCTTATACAAAACCAGAGACCCTTCCTATAGCATGAGATGTGATATCCAACTCCTCCCCATTCCAATCCTGAGACCCTTCCTATAGCATGAGATGTGATGTCTCAATGCTTCTAATACCAAACCTGAGATCCTTCCTATAACATGAGATGTGATATCCAACTCCTTCCATTCCAATCCTGAGACGCTTCCTATAGCATGAGATGTGATATCTCAATGCCTCTAATACCAAACCTGAGATCCTTCCTCTAACATGAAATGTGATATCCAACTCCTTCCCTTTCCAAACCTGAGAGCCTATCCATAGCATGAGATGTGATATCCAAGTCCTTCCCATTCCAATCCTTAGACCCTTCCTACAGCATGCAATATGATATCTCAATGATTCTAATAACAATCCTGATACCCGTCCTATAACATGAGATGGGATATCCAACTCCTTCCCATTCCAATCCTGAGACACTTCCGATAGCAGAGATGTGATATCTCAATGCTTATACCAAACCTGAGACCCTTCCTATAACATGAGATCGGCTATCCAACTCCTTCCCGTTCCAAACCTGAGACCCTTCCTTTAGCATGAGATGTGATATCCAGCTCCTTCCCATTCCAATCCTGAGACACTTCCGATAGCATGAGATGTGATATCTCAATGCTTCTAATATCAAAACTGAGACCCTCCCTATAGCATGATATGTGATATCTAAGTCCTTCACATTCCAATCCTGAGACCCTTCCTATAGCATGAGATGTGATATCTCAATGCTTCTACCAAACCTGAGACCCTTCCTTTAGCATGAGATGTGATATCCAACTCCTTCCCATTCCAATCCTGAGACCCTTCATATAGCATGAGATGTGATATCTCAATACTTCTAATACCAAACCTGAGATCCTTTCGATAACATGAGATGTGATATCCAAATCCTTCCCCTTCCAAACCTGAGACCCTCCCTTTAGCATGAGATGTGATATCCAACTCCTTCCCATTCCAATCCTGAGAACCTTCTGATAGCATGAGATGTGATATCTCAATGCTTCTAATACCAAACCTGAGATCCTTCCGATAGCATGAGATGTGATATCTCAATGCTTCTAATACCAAACCTGAGATCCTTCCTATAACATGAGATGTGATATCCAAATCCTTCCCCTTCCAAACCTGAGACCCTCCCTTTAGCATGAGATGTGATATCTCATTGCCTCTAATACCAAACCTGAGATCCTACCTCTAACATGAAATGTGATATCCAACTCTTTCCCCTTCCAAACCTGAGAGCCTTCCTATAGCATGAGATGTGATATCCAAGTCCTTCCCATTCCAATCCTGAGACCCTTCCTATAACATGAGATGTGAAATCCAACTCCTTCCCATTCCAACCTGAGACCCTTCCTATAGCATGAGATGTGATATCTCAATGCCTCTAATACCAAACCTGAGATCCTTCCTCTAACATGAAATGTGATATCCAACTCCTTCCCTTTCCAAACCTGAGACCCTGCCTATAGCATGAGATGTGATATCCAAGTCCTTCCCATTCCAATCCTGAGACCCTTCCTATAGCATGTGATGTGATATCTCAATGCTTATGCCAAACCTGAGACCCTTCCTATGTCATGAGATGTCATATACAACACCTTCCCATTCCAATCCTGAGACCCTTCCTATAGCATGTGATGTGATATCTCAATGCTTATACCAAACCTGAGACCCTTTCTATAGCTTGAGATGTGATATCCAACTCCTTCCCATTCCAATCCTGAGACCCTTCCTATAGCATGAGATGTGATATCTCAATACTTCTAATACCAAACCTGAGATCCTTCCGATAACATGAGATATGATATCCAAATCCTTCCCCTTCCAAACCTGAGACCCTCCCTTTAGCATGAGATGTGATATCCAACTCCTTCCCATTCCAATCCTGAGACCCTTCTGATAGCATGAGATGTGATATCTCAATGCTTCTAATACCAAACCTGAGATCCTTCTGATAGCATGAGATGTGATATCTCAATGCTTCTAATACCAAACCTGAGCTCCTTCTTATAACATGAGATGTGATATCCAAATCCTTCCCCTTCCAAACCTGAGACCCTCCCTTTAGCATAAGATGTGATATCCAACTCCTTCCCATTCCAATCCTGAGACCCTTCTGATAGCATGAGATGTGATATCTCAATGCCTCTAATACCAAACCTGAGATCCTACCTCTAACATGAAATGTGATATCCAACTCTTTCCCCTTCCAAACCTGAGAGCCTTCCTATAGCATGAGATGTGATATCCAAGTCCTTCCCATTCCAATCCCGAGACCCTTCCTATAACATGAGATGTGATATCCAACTCCTTCCCATTCCAACCTGAGACCCTTTCTATAGCATGAGATGGGATATCCAACTCCTTCCAAATCCAATCCTGATACCCTTCCGATAGCATGAGATGTGATATCCCAATGCTTATACCAAACCTGAGACCCATACTATGGCATGAGATGTGATATCAAACTCCTTCCCATTCCAATCCTGAGACCCTTCCTATAGCTTGAGATGTGATATCCAACTCCTTCCAATTCCAATTCTGAGACCCTTCCTATACCATGAGACTTGATATCTCAATGCTTCTAATACCAAACCTGAGACCCGCCCTATAACATGAGATGTGATATCCAAATCCTTCCCCTTCCAAACCTTAGACCCTTCCTTTATCATGAGATGTGATATCCAACTCCTTCCCATTCCAATCCTGAGACCCTTCCGATATCATGAGATGTGATATCTCAATGCTTCTAATATCAAACTTGAGACCCTCCCTATAGCATGAGATGTGATATCCAAGTCCTTCCCATTCCAATCCTGAGACCCTTCCTATAGCATGAGATGTGATGTCTCAATGCTTCTAATACCAAACCTGAGACCCTTCCTATAACATGAGATGGGAATATCCAACTCCTTCCCATTCCAATCCTGAGACCCTTCCGATAGCAGAGATGTGATATCTCAATGCTTATACCAAACCTGAGATCCTTCCTATAACATGAGATGTGATATCCAACTCCTTCCCATTCCAATCATGAGACACTTCCTATAGCATGAGATGTGATATCTCACTGCTTATACCAAACCTGAGACCTTTCCTATAGCATGAGATGTGATATCCAACTCCTTCCCATTCCAATCCTGAGACCCTTCCTATAGCATGAGATGTGATATCTCAATGCTTCTAATATCAAACGTGAGACCCTCCCTATAGCATGAGATGTGATATCCAAGTCCTTCCGATTCCAATCCTGAGACACTTCCTATAGCATGAGATGTGATATCTCAATGCTTTAATACCAAACCTGAGACTCTTCCTATAACATGAGATGGGATATCCAACTCCTTCCCATTCCAATCCTGAGACCTTTCCGATAGCAGAGATGTGATATCTCAATGCTTATACTAAACCTGAGACCCTTCCTACGGCATGAGATGTCATATACAACTCCTTCCCATTCCAATCCTGAGTACCTTCCTATAGCATGAGATGTGATATCTCAATGCTTATACAAAACCAGAGACCCTTCCTATAGCATGAGATGTGATATCCAACTCCTCCCCATTCCAATCCTGAGACCCTTCCTATAGCATGAGATGTGATGTCTCAATGCTTCTAATACCAAACCTGAGATCCTTCCTATAACATGAGATGTGATATCCAACTCCTTCCATTCCAATCCTGAGACGCTTCCTATAGCATGAGATGTGATATCTCAATGCCTCTAATACCAAACCTGAGATCCTTCCTCTAACATGAAATGTGATATCCAACTCCTTCCCTTTCCAAACCTGAGAGCCTATCCATAGCATGAGATGTGATATCCAAGTCCTTCCCATTCCAATCCTTAGACCCTTCCTACAGCATGCAATATGATATCTCAATGATTCTAATAACAATCCTGATACCCGTCCTATAACATGAGATGGGATATCCAACTCCTTCCCATTCCAATCCTGAGACACTTCCGATAGCAGAGATGTGATATCTCAATGCTTATACCAAACCTGAGACCCTTCCTATAACATGAGATCGGCTATCCAACTCCTTCCCGTTCCAAACCTGAGACCCTTCCTTTAGCATGAGATGTGATATCCAGCTCCTTCCCATTCCAATCCTGAGACACTTCCGATAGCATGAGATGTGATATCTCAATGCTTCTAATATCAAAACTGAGACCCTCCCTATAGCATGATATGTGATATCTAAGTCCTTCACATTCCAATCCTGAGACCCTTCCTATAGCATGAGATGTGATATCTCAATGCTTCTACCAAACCTGAGACCCTTCCTTTAGCATGAGATGTGATATCCAACTCCTTCCCATTCCAATCCTGAGACCCTTCATATAGCATGAGATGTGATATCTCAATACTTCTAATACCAAACCTGAGATCCTTTCGATAACATGAGATGTGATATCCAAATCCTTCCCCTTCCAAACCTGAGACCCTCCCTTTAGCATGAGATGTGATATCCAACTCCTTCCCATTCCAATCCTGAGAACCTTCTGATAGCATGAGATGTGATATCTCAATGCTTCTAATACCAAACCTGAGATCCTTCCGATAGCATGAGATGTGATATCTCAATGCTTCTAATACCAAACCTGAGATCCTTCCTATAACATGAGATGTGATATCCAAATCCTTCCCCTTCCAAACCTGAGACCCTCCCTTTAGCATGAGATGTGATATCTCATTGCCTCTAATACCAAACCTGAGATCCTACCTCTAACATGAAATGTGATATCCAACTCTTTCCCCTTCCAAACCTGAGAGCCTTCCTATAGCATGAGATGTGATATCCAAGTCCTTCCCATTCCAATCCTGAGACCCTTCCTATAACATGAGATGTGAAATCCAACTCCTTCCCATTCCAACCTGAGACCCTTCCTATAGCATGAGATGTGATATCTCAATGCCTCTAATACCAAACCTGAGATCCTTCCTCTAACATGAAATGTGATATCCAACTCCTTCCCTTTCCAAACCTGAGAGCCTAACTATAGCATGAGATGTGATATCCAAGTCCTTCCCATTCCAATCCTTAGACCCTTCCTACAGCATGCAATATGATATCTCAATGATTCTAATAACAAACCTGAGACCCGTCCTATAACATGAGATGGGATATCCAACTCCTTCCCATTCCAATCCTGAGACACTTCCTATAGCAGAGATGTGATATCTCAATGCTTATACCAAATCTGAGACCCTTCCTATAACATGAGATGTGATATCCAACTCCTTCCCGTTCCAAACCTGAGACCCTTCCTTTAGCATGAGATGTGATATCCAGCTCCTTCCCATTCCAAACCTGAGACACTTCCGATAGCATGAGATGTGATATCTCAATGCTTCTAATATCAAAACTGAGACCCTCCCTATAGCATGATATGTGATATCTAAGTCCTTCCCATTCCAATCCTGAGACCCTTCCTATAGCATGAGATGTGATATCTCAATGCTTCTACCAAACCTGAGACCCTTCCTTTAGCATGAGATGTGATATCCAACTCCTTCCCATTCCAATCCTGAGACCCTTCCTATAGCATGAGATGTGATATCTCAATACTTCTAATACCAAACCTGAGATCCTTCCGATAACATGAGATGTGATATCCAAATCCTTCCCCTTCCAAACCGGGAACCCTCCCTTTAGTATGAGATGTGATATCCAACTCCTTCCCATTCCAATCCTGAGACCATTCTGATAGCAGGAGATGTGATATCTCACTGCTTCTAATACCAAACCTGAGATCCTTCCTATAACATGAGATGTGATATCCAAATCCTTCCCCTTCCAAACCTGAGACCCTCCCTTTAGCATGAGATGTGATATCCAACTCCTTCCCATTCCAATCCTGAGACCCTTCTGATAGCATGAGATGTGATATCTCAATGCCTCTAATACCAAACCTGAGATCCTACCTCTAACATGAAATGTGATATCCAACTCTTTCCCCTTCCAAACCTGAGAGCCTTCCTATAGCATGAGATGTGATATCCAAGTCCTTCCCATTCCAATCATGAGACCCTTCCTATAACATGAGATGGGATATCCAACTCCTTCCCATTCCAATCCTGAGACCCTTCCTATAGCAGAGATGTGATATCTCAATGCTTATCCCAAACCTGAGACCCTTCCTACGGCATGAGATGTCATATACAACTCCTTCCCATTCCAATCCTGAGACCCTTCCTATAGCATGAGATGTGATGTCTCAATGCTTCTAATACCAAACCTGAGATCCTTCCTATAACATGAGATGTGATATCCAACTCCTTCCCATTCCAATCCTGAGACCCTTCCTATAGCATGAGATGTGATATCCAATGCTTATACCAAACCTTAGACCCTTCCTATAGCATGAGATGTGATATCCAACTCCTTCCCATTCCAATCCTGAGACCCTTCCTATAGCATGAGATGTGATATCCAACGCCTTCCCTTTCCAAACCTGAGAGCCTACCTATAGCATGAGATGTGATATCCAAGTCCTTCCCATTCCAATCCTTAGACCCTTCCTACAGCATGCAATATGATATCTCAATGATTCTAATAACAAACCTGAGACCCATCCTATAACATGAGATGGGATATCCAACTTCTTCCCATTCCAATCCTGAGACACTTCCGATAGCAGAGATGTGATATCTCAATCCTTATATCAAACCTGAGACGCTTCCTACAACATGAGATGTGATATCCAACTCCTTCCCGTTCCAAACCTGAGACCCTTCCTATACCATATGTGATATCCAACTCCTTCCCATTCCAAACATGAGACCCTTCCTATAGCAAGAATGTAATATCCAACTCCTTCCCATTCCAATCCTGAGACCATTCCTATAGCATGAGATGTGATATCTCAATGCTTCTAATACCAAACCTGAGATCCTTCCTATGACATGAGATGTGATATCCAATTCCTTCCCATTCCAAACCTGAGACCCTTCCTACAACATGCAATGTGATATCTCAATGCTTCTAATACCAAACCTGAGACCAGTCCTATAACATGAGATGGGATATCCAACTCCTTCCCGTTCCAAACCTGAGACCCTTGCTATAGCATGAGATGTGATATCTCAATGCTTCTAATGCCAAACCTGAGATCCTTCCGATAGCATGAGATGTGATATCTCAATGCTTCTAATACCAAACTTGAGATCCTTCCGATAGCATGAGATGTGATATCTCAATGCTTCTAATACCAATCCTGAGATCCTTCCTATAACATGAGATGTGATATCCAAATCCTTCCCCTTCCAAACCTGAGACCCTCCCTTTAGCATGAGTTCTCAGGTTTGGTATTAGAAGCATTGAGATATCACATCTCATGCTATAGGAAGGGTCTCAGGATTGGAATGGGAAGGCCTTGGATGTCACATCTCATGCTATAGGGAGGGTCTCAAGTTTGATATTAGAAGCATTGAGATAACAAATCTCATGATATCGGAAGGGTCTCAAGCTTGGAATGGGAAGGAGTTGGATATCACATCTCATGATAAAGGAAGGGTCTAAGTTTTGGAAGGGGAAGGATTTGGATATCACATCTCATGTTATAGGACGGGTCTCAGGTTTGGTATTAGAAGCATTGAGATATCAAGTCTCATGGTATAGGAAGGGTCTCAGAATTGGAATGGGAAGAAATTGGATATCACATCTCAAGCTATAGGAAGGGTCTCAGGATTGGAATGGGAAGGAGTTTGATATCACATCTCATGCCATAGTATGGGTCTCAGATTTGGTAGAAGCATTGGGATATCACATCTCATGCTATCGGAATGGTATCAGTATTGGATTTGGAAGGAGTTGGATATCCCATCTCATGCTATAGGAAAGGTCTCAGGTTGGAATGGGATGGAGTTGGATATCACATTTCATGTTATAGGAAGGGTCTCAGGTTTGGAATGGGAAGGAGTTGGATATCACATTTCATGTTAGAGGAAGGATCTCAGGTTTGGTATTAGAGGCCTTGAGATATCACATTTCATGTTATAGGAAGGGTCTCAGGTTTGGAATGGGAAGGAATTGGATATCACATCTCATGTTATAGGAAGGATCTCAGGTTTGGAATGCGAAGGATTTGGATATCACATCTCATGCCATAGTATGGGTCTCAGATTTGGTAGAAGCATTGGGATATCACATCTCATGCTATCGGAATGGTATCAGTATTGGATTTGGAAGGAGTTGGATATCCCATCTCATGCTATAGGAAAGGTCTCAGGTTGGAATGGGATGGAGTTGGATATCACATTTCATGTTATAGGAAGGGTCTCAGGTTTGGAATGGGAAGGAGTTGGATATCACATTTCATGTTAGAGGAAGGATCTCAGGTTTGGTATTAGAACCATTGAGATATCACATCTCATGCTATAGGAAGGGTCTCAGGATTGGAATGCGAAGGATTTGGATATCACATCTCATGCTAAAGGAAGGGTCTCAGTTTTGGTAGAAGCGTTGAGATATCACATCTCTGCTATCGGAAGGGTCTCAGGATTGGATTGGGAAGGAGTTGGATATCCCTTCCCATGCTATAAAAGGGTCTCAGGATTTGAATGGCAAGGAGTTGGATATCACATATCATGCCATAGGAAGGGTCTCAGGTTTGGTATAAGCATTGAGATATCACATCTCTGCTATCGGAAGGGTCTCCGGATTGGATTGCGAAGGAGTTGGATATCCCTTCTCATGCTATAGGAAGTGTCTCAGGTTGGAATGGGAAGGAGTTGGATATCACATCTCATGTTATAGGAAGGGTCTCAGGATTGGAATGGGAAGGATTTGGATATCACATCTCTTGCTATAGGAAGGGTCTCAGGATTGGAATGGGTAAGAGTTGGATATTACATTCTTGCTATAGGAAGGGTCTCATGTTTGGAATGGAAGGAGTTGGATATCACATATGCTATAGGAAGTGTCTCAGGTTTGGAACGGGAAGGAGTTGGATATCACATCTCATGTTAGAGGAAGGATCTCAGGTTTGGTATTAGAGGCCTTGAGATATCACATCTCATGCTATAGGAAGGGTCTCAGGTTTGGTATAAGCATTGAGATATCACATCTCATGCTATAGGAAGGGTCCCAGGATTGGAATGGGAAGGAGTTGTATATGACATCTCATGCCATAAGAAGGGTCTCAGGTTTGGTATAAGCATTGAGATATCACATCACATGCTATAGGAAGGGTCTCAGGATTGGAATGGGAAGGAATTGGATATCACAGCTCATGCTATAGGCAGGGTCTCAGGTTTGGAAAGGGAAGGAGATGGATATCACATTTCATGTTAGAGGTAGGATCTCAGGTTTGGTATTAGAGGCATTGAGATATCACATCTCATGCTATCAGAAGGGTCTCAGGATTGGAATGGGAAGGAGTTGGATATCACATCTCATGCTATAGGAAGGGTCTCAGGTTTGGAACGGGAAGGAGTTGGATATCACATCTCGTGTTATAGGAAGAGTCTCAGGTTTGGTATAAGCATTGAGATATCACATCTCTGCAATTGGAAGTGTCTCAGGATTGGGATGGGAAGGATTTGGATATCACATCTCATGCTATAGGAAGGGTCTCAGGTTTGGAACGGGAAGGAGTTGGATATCACATCTCATGTTATAGGAAGAGTCTCAGGTTTGGTATAAGCATTGAGATATCAAATCTCTGCAATCGGAAGTGTCTCAGGATTGGAACGGGAAGGAGTTGGATATCCCATCTCATGTTATAGGACTGGTCTCAGGTTTGGTATTAGAAGCATTGAGATATCACATCGCATGCTGTAGGAAGGGTCTCAGGTTTGGAATGGGAAGGAATTGGATATCACATCTCATGTCATAGGAAGGATCTCAGGTTTGGTATTAGAAGCATTGAGATATCACATCTCATGCTATAGGAATGGTCTCAGGATTGGAATGGGAAGGAGTTGGATATTACATTCTTGCTATGGGAAGGGTCTCATGTTTGGAATTGGAAGGAGTTGGATATCACATATGCTATAGGAAGGGTCTCAGGTTTGGAATGGGAAGGAGTTGGATATCACATCTCATGTTATAGGAAGGGTCTCAGGTTGGTATACGCATTGAGATATCACATCTCTGCTATCGGAAGGGTCTCAGGATTGGAATGGGAAGGAGTTGGATATCCCATCTCATGTTATAGGAAGGGTCTCAGGTTTGGTATTAGAAGCATTGAGATATCACATCTCATGCTATAGGAAGGGTCTCAGGATTGGAATGGGGAGGACTTGGATGTCACATCTCTTGCTATAGGGAGGGTCTCAAGTTTGATATTAGAAGCATTGAGATAACAAATCTCATGATATCGGAAGGGTCTCAGGATTGGAATGGGAAGGATTTGGATATCACATCTCATGATAAAGGAAGGGTCTAAGGTTTGGAAGGGGAAGGATTTGGATATCACATCTCATGTTATAGGACGGGTCTCAGGTTTGGTATTAGAAGCATTGAGATATCAAGTCTCATGGTATAGGAAGGGTCTCAGAATTGGAATGGGAAGGAGGTGGATATCACATCTCAAGCTATAGGAAGGGTCTCAGGATTGGAATGGGAAGGCGTTTGATATCACATCTTATGCCATAGTATGGGTCTCAGGTTTGGTAGAAGCATTGGGATATCACATCTCATGCTATTGGAAGGGTATCAGTATTGGATTTGGAAGGAGTTGGATATCCCATCTCATGCTATAGGAAGGGTCTCAGGTTGGAATGGGAAGGAGTTGGATTTCACATTTCATGTTATAAGAAGGGTCTCAGGATTGGAATGGGAAGGACTTGGATATCATATCTCATGCTATAGGAAGGCCCTCAGGTTTGGAAGGGGAAGGAGTTGGATATCACATTTCATGTTAGAGGAAGGATCTCAGGTTTGGTATTAGAGGCCTTGAGATATCACATCTCATGCTATAGGAAGGGTCTTGGGATTGGAATGGGAAGGAGTTCGATATCACATCTCAAGCTATAGGAAGGGTCTCAGGTTTGGTATAAGCATTGAGATATCACATCTCATGCTATAGGAAGGGTCTCAGGATTGGAATGGGAAGGAGTTGGATATCACATCTCATATTATAGGAAAGATCTCAGGTTTGGTATTAGAAGCATTGAGACATCACATCTCATGTTATAGGAAGGGTCTTAGGATTGGAATGGGAAGAAGTTGGATATCACATCTCATGCTATAGGAAGGGTCTCAGGTTTGGTATAAGCATTGAGATATCACATCTCATGCTATAGGAAGGGTCTCAGGATTGGAATGGGAAGGAGTTGTATATGACATCTCATGCCATAGGAAGGGTCTCAGGTTTGGTATAAGTATTGAGATATCACATCACATGCTATAGGAAGGGTCTCAGGATTGGAATGGGAAGGACTTGAATATCACATCTCATGCTATAGGCAGGGTCTCAGGTTTGGAAAGGGAAGGAGATGGATATCACATTTCATGTTAGAGGTAGGATCTCAGGTTTGGTATTAGAGGCATTGAGATATCACATCTCATGCTATCAGAAGGGTCTCAGGATTGGAATGGGAAGGAGTTGGATATCACATCTCATGCTAAAGGGAGGGTCTCAGGTTCGGAAGGGGAAGGATTTGGATATCACATCTCATGTTATAGGAAGGATCTCAGGTTTGGTATTAGAAGCATTGAGATATCACATCTCATGCTATCGAAAGGATCTCAGGTTTGGTATTAGAAGCATTGAGATATCACATCTCATGCTATAGGAAGGGTCTCAGGATTGGAATGGGAAGGAGTTGGATATCACATCTCATGATAAAGGAAGGGTCTAAGGTTTGGAAGGGGAAGGGTTTGGATATCACATCTCATGTTATAGGACGGGTCTCAGGTTTGGTATTAGAAGCATTGAGATATCAAGTCTCATGGTATAGGAGGGGTCTCAGAATTGGAATGGGAAGGAGTTGGATATCACATCTCAAGCTATAGGAAGGGTCTCAGGATTGGAATGGGAAGGAGTTTGATGTCACATCTTATGCCATAGTATGGGTCTCAGGTTTGGTAGAAGCATTGGGATATCACATCTCATGCTATTGGAAGGGTATCAGTATTGGATTTGGAAGGAGTTGGATATCCCATCTCATACTATACGAAGGGTCTCAGGTTGGAATGGGAAGGAGTTGGATATCACATTTCATGTTATAGGAAGGGTCTCAGGATTGGAATGGGAAGGACTTGGATATCATATCTCATGCTATAGGAAGGCTCTCAGGTTTGGAAGGGGAAGGAGTTGGATATCACATTTCATGTTAGAGGAAGGATCTCAGGTTTGGTATTAGAGGCCTTGAGATATCACATCTCATGCTATAGGAAGGGTCTCAGGATTGGAATGGGAAGGAGTTGGATATCACATCTCAAGCTATAGGAAGGGTCTCAGGTTTGGTATAAGCATTGAGATATCACATCTCATGCTATAGGAAGGGTCTCAGGATTGGAATGGGAAGGAGTTGTATATGACATCTCATGCCATAGGAAGGGTCTCAGGTTTGGTATAAGTATTGAGATATCACATCACATGCTATAGGAAGGGTCTCAGGATTGGAATGGGAAGGACTTGAATATCACATCTCATGCTATAGGCAGGGTCTCAGGTTTGGAAAGGGAAGGAGATGGATATCACATTTCATGTTAGAGGAAGGATCTCAGGTTTGGTATTAGAGGCATTGAGATATCACATCTCATGCTATCAGAAGGGTCTCAGGATTGGAATGGGAAGGAGTTGGATATCACATCTCATGCTAAAGGGAGGGTCTCAGGTTCGGAAGGGGAAGGATTTGGATATCACATCTCATGTTATAGGAAGGATCTCAGGTTTGGTATTAGAAGCATTGAGATATCACATCTCATGCTATCGAAAGGATCTCAGGTTTGGTATTAGAAGCATTGAGATATCACATCTCATGCTATAGGAAGGGTCTCAGGATTGGAATGGGAAGGAGTTGGATATCACATCTCATGATAAAGGAAGGGTCTAAGGTTTGGAAGGGGAAGGGTTTGGATATCATATCTCATGTTATAGGACGGGTCTCAGGTTTGGTATTAGAAGCATTGAGATATCAAGTCTCATGGTATAGGAGGGGTCTCAGAATTGGAATGGGAAGGAGTTGGATATCACATCTCAAGCTATAGGAAGGGTCTCAGGATTGGAATGGGAAGGAGTTTGATGTCACATCTTATGCCATAGTATGGGTCTCAGGTTTGGTAGAAGCATTGGGATATCACATCTCATGCTATTGGAAGGGTATCAGTATTGGATTTGGAAGGAGTTGGATATCCCATCTCATACTATAGGAAGGGTCTCAGGTTGGAATGGGAAGGAGTTGGATATCACATTTCATGTTATAGGAAGGGTCTCAGGATTGGAATGGGAAGGACTTGGATATCATATCTCATGCTATAGGAAGGCTCTCAGGTTTGGAAGGGGAAGGAGTTGGATATCACATTTCATGTTAGAGGAAGGATCTCAGGTTTGGTATTAGAGGCCTTGAGATATCACATCTCATGCTATAGGAAGGGTCTCAGGATTGGAATGGGAAGGAGTTGGATATCACATCTCAAGCTATAGGAAGGGTCTCAGGTTTGGTATAAGCATTGAGATATCACATCTCATGCTATAGGAAGGGTCTCAGGATTGGAATGGGAAGGAGTTGGATATCACATCTCATGTTATAGGAAAGATCTCAGGTTTGGTATTAGAAGCATTGAGACATCACATCTCATGTTATAGGAAGGGTCTTAGGATTGGAATGGGAAGACGTTGGATATCACATCTCATGCTATAGGAAGGGTCTCAGGTTTGGTATAAGCATTGAGATATCACATCTCATGCTATAGGAAGGGTCTCATGATTGGAATGGGAAGGAGTTGTATATGACATCTCATGCCATAGGAAGGGTCTCAGGTTTGGTATAAGCATTGAGATATCACATCACATTCTATATGAAGGGTCTCAGGATTGGAATGGGAAGGACTTGGATATCACATCTCATGCTATAGGCAGGGTCTCAGGTTTGGAAAGGGAAGGAGATGGATATCACATTTCATGTTAGAGGTAGGATCTCAGGTTTGGTATTATAGGCATTGAGATATCACATCTCATGCTATCAGAAGGGTCTCAGGATTGGAATGGGAAGGAGTTGTATATCACATCTCATGCTAAAGGGAGGGTCTCAGGTTTGGAAGGGGAAGGATTTGGAAATCACATCTCATGTTATAGAAAGGATCTCAGGTTTGGTATTAGAAGCATTGAGATATCACATCTCATGCTATCGGAAGTATCTCAGGTTTGGTATTAGAGGCATTGAGATATCACATCTCATGCTATCATAAGGGTCTCAGGATTGGAATGGGAAGGATTTGGATATCACATCTCTTGTTATAGGAAGGATCTCAGGTTTGGTATTAGAAGCATTGAGATATCACATCTCATGCTATAGGAAGGGTCTCAGGATTGGAATGGGAAGGAGTTGGATATCACATCTCATGCTATAGTTACATCTCATGCTAAAGGAAGGGTCTCAGGTTTGGAATGGGAAGGAGTTGGATATGACATCTCTTGTTATAGGGAGGGTCTCAGGATTTGAATGGCAAGGAGTTGGATATCACATCTCATGCCATAGGAAGGGTCTCAGGTTTGGTATAAGCATTGAGATATCACATCTCTGCTATCGGAAGGGTCTCAGGATTGGATTGGGAAGGAGTTGGATATCCCTTCTCATGCTATAGGAAGGGTCTCAGGTTGGAATGGGAAGGAGTTGGATATCACATCTCATGTTATAGGAAGGGTCTCAGGATTGGAATGGGAAGGATTTGGATATCGCATCTCTTGCTATAGGAAGGGTCTCAGGATTGGAATGGGAAGGAGTTGGATATCATATCTCATGCTATAGGAAGGGTCTCAGGAATGGAATGGGAAGGAGTTTTATATGACATCTCATGCCATAGGAAGGATCTCATGTTTGGTATTAGAAGCATTGAGACATCACATCTCATGTTATAGGAAGGGTATCAGGATTGGAATGGGAAGGAGTTGGATATCACATCTCATGCTATAGGAAGGGTCTCAGGTTTGGTATAAGCATTGAGATATCACATCTCATGCTATAGGAAGGGTCTCAGGATTGGAATGGGAAGGAGTTGTATATGACATCTCATGCCATAGGAAGGGTCTCAGGTTTGGTATAAGCATTGAGATATCACATCTCTGCTATCGGAAGGGTCTCAGGATTGGAATGGGAAGGACTAGGATATCACATCTCATGCTATAGGAAGGGTCTCAGGATTGGAATGGGAAGGACTTGGATATCACATCTCATGTTATAGGAAGGGTCTCAGGTTTGGTATTAGAAGCATTGAGATATCACATCTCATGCTATAGTAAGGGTCTCAGGAATGGAATGGGAAGGACTTCGATATCACATCTCATGATAAAGGAAGGGTCTAAGGTTTGGAAGGGGAAGGATTTGGATATCACATCTCATGTTATAGGACGGGTCTCAGGTTTGGTATTAGAAGCATTGTGATATCACATCTCATGCTATAGGAAGTGTCTCAGGATTGGAATGGGAAGGAGTTGGATATCACATCTCATGCTATAGGAAGGGTTTCAGGTTTGGTAGAAGCATTGAGATACCACATCTCATGCTATAGGAAGAGTCTCAGGTTTGGGAAGGGAAGGATTTGGATTTCACATCTCATGTTATAGGATGGTTCTCATGTTTGGTTTTTGAAGCATTGAGATATCACATCTCATGCTATCGGAAGGGTCTCAGGTTTGGAATGGGAAGGAGTTGGATATCACATCTCATGTTATAGGAAGGATCTCATGTTTGGTATTAGAAGCATTGAGATATCACATCTCATGCTATAGGAAGGGTCTCCGGATTGGAATGTGAAGGATTTGGATATTACATCTCATGCTAAAGGAAGGGTCTCAGGTTTGGAATGGGAAGGAGTTGGATATGACATCTCTTGTTATAGGGAGGGTCTCAGGATTTGAATGGCAAGGAGTTGGATATCACATCTCATGCCATAGGAAGGGTCTCAGGTTTGGTATAAGCATTGAGATATCACATCTCTGCTATCGGAAGGGTCTCAGGATTGGATTGGGAAGGAGTTGGATATCCCTTCTCATGCTATAGGAAGGGTCTCAGGTTGGAATGGGAAGGAGTTGGATATCACATCTCATGTTATAGGAAGGGTCTCAGGATTGGAATGGGAAGGATTTGGATATCGCATCTCTTGCTATAGGAAGGGTCTCAGGTTTTTTATTAGAAACATTGAGATATCACATCTCATGCTAAAGGAAGGGTCTCAGGTTTGGAAGGGGAAGGATTTGGATATCATATCTCATGTTATAGGACGGGACCCAGGTTTGGTATTAGAAGCATTGAGATATCACATCTCATGGTATAGGAAGGGTCTCAGGGTTGGAATGGGAAGGAGTTGGATATCACATCTCATCCAATAGGAAGGGTCTCAGGTTTGGAATGGGAAGGAATTGGATATCACATCTCATGTTATAGGAAGGGTCTCAGGTTTGGTAGAAGCGTTGAGATATCACATCTCTGCTATCGGAAGGGTCTCAGGATTGGATTGGGAAGGAGTTGGATATCCCATCTCATGCCATAGGAAGGGTCTCAGGTTTGGCATAAGAAGGAGTTGGATATCCCATCTCATGCTATAGGAAGGGTCTCAGGTTGGAATGGGAAGGAGTTGGATATGACATCTCATGTTATAGGAAGGGTCTCAGGATTGGAATGGGAAGGACTTGGATATCACATTTCATGCTGTAGGAAGGCTCTCAGGTTTGGAAAGGGAAGGAGTTGGATATCACATTTCATGTTAGAGGTAGGATATCAGGTTTGGTATTAGAGGCATTGAGATATCACATCTCATTCTATCAGAAGGGTATCAGGATTGGAATGGGAAGGAGTTGGATATCACATCTCATGCTAAACGGAGGGTCTCAGGTTCGGAAGGGGAAGGATTTGGATATCACATCTCATGTTATAGGAAGGATCTCAGGTTTGGTATTAGAAGCATTGAGATATCACATCTCATGCTATCGGAAGGATCTCAGGTTTGGTATTAGAAGCATTGAGATATCACATGTCATGCTATAGGAAGGGTCTCAGGATTGGAATGGGAAGGAGTTGGATATCACATCTCATGTTATAGGAAGGATCTCAGGTTTGGTATTAGAAGCATTGAGATATCACATCTCATGCTATAGGACTGGTCTCAGGATTGGAATGGGAAGGAGTTGGATATCACATCTCATGCTAAAGGAAGGGTCTCAGTTTTGGTAGAAGCATTGAGATTTCACATATCATGCTATAGGAAGGGTCTCAGGATTGGAATGGGAAGGAGTTGGATATCATATCTCATGCTATAGGAAGGGTCTCAGGTTTGGTATAAGCATTGAGATATCACATCTCTGCTATCGGAAGGGTCTCAGGATTGGAATGGGAAGGACTTAGATATCACATCTCATGCTATAGGGAGGGTCTCAGTATTGATATTAGAAGCATTGAGATATCACATCTCAAGCTATCAGAAGGGACTCAGGATTGGAATGGGAAGGAGTTGGATATCACATCTCATGCTATAGGAAGGGTCTCAGGTTAGGAAGGGAAAGGAGTTGGATATCACATTTCATGTTAGAGGAAGGATCTCAGGTTTGGTATTAGAGGCCTTGAGATATCACATCTCATGCTATAGGAAGGGTCTCAGGATTGGAATGGGAAGGAGTTGGATATCACATCTCATGTTATAGGAAAGATCTCAGGTTTGGTATTAGAAGCATTGAGACATCACATCTCATGTTATAGGAAGGGTCTTAGGATTGGAATGGGAAGGAGTTGTATATGACATCTCATGCCATAGGAAGGGTCTCGGGTTTGCTATACGCATTGAGATATCACATCACATGCTATAGGAAGGGTCTCAGGATTGGAATGAGAAGGACTTGAATATCACATCTCATGCTATAGGCAGGGTCTCAGGTTTGGAAAGGGAAGGAGATGGATATCACATTTCATGTTATAGGACGGGTCTCAGGTTTGGTATTAGAAGCATTGTGATATCACATCTCATGCTATAGGAAGTGTCTCAGGATTGGAATGGGAAGGAGTTGGATATCACAACTCATGCTATAGGAAGGGTTTCAGGTTTGGTAGAAGCATTGAGATATCACATCTCATGCTATAGGAAGAGTCTCAGGTTTGGGAAGGGAAGGATTTGGATTTCACATCTCATGTTTTAGGATGGTTCTCATGTTTGGTTTTTGAAGCATTGAGATATCACATCTCATGCTATCGGAAGGGTCTCAGGTTTGGAATGGGAAGGAGTTGGATATCACATCTCGTGTTATAGGAAGGATCTCATGTTTGGTATTAGAAATATTGAGATATCACATCTCATGCTATAGGAAGGGTCTCCGGATTGGAATGTGAAGGATTTGGATATTACATCTCATGCTAAAGGAAGGGTCTCAGGTTTGGAATGGGAAGGAGTTGGATATGACATCTCTTGTTATAGGGAGGGTCTCAGGATTTGAATGGCAAGGAGTTGGATATCCCATCTCATGCCATAGGAAGGGTCTCAGGTTTGGCATAAGAAGGAGTTGGATATCCCATCTCATGCTATAGGAAGGGTCTCAGGTTGGAATGGGAAGGAGTTGGATATGACATCTCATGTTATAGGAAGGGTCTCAGGATTGGAATGGGAAGGACTTGGATATCACATCTCATGCTGTAGGAAGGCTCTCAGGTTTGGAAAGGGAAGGAGTTGGATATCACATTTCATGTTAGAGGTAGGATCTCAGGTTTGGTATTAGAGGCATTGAGATATCACATCTCATTCTATCAGAAGGGTATCAGGATTGGAATGGGAAGGAGTTGGATATCACATCTCATGCTAAACGGAGGGTCTCAGGTTCGGAAGGGGAAGGATTTGGATATCACATCTCATGTTATAGGAAGGATCTCAGGTTTGGTATTAGAAGCATTGAGATATCACATCTCATGCTATCGGAAGGATCTCAGGTTTGGTATTAGAAGCATTGAGATATCACATGTCATGCTATAGGAAGGGTCTCAGGATTGGAATGGGAAGGAGTTGGATATCACATCTCATGTTATAGGAAGGATCTCAGGTTTGGTATTAGAAGCATTGAGATATCACATCTCATGCTATAGGACTGGTCTCAGGATTGGAATGGGAAGGAGTTGGATATCACATCTCATGCTAAAGGAAGGGTCTCAGTTTTGGTAGAAGCATTGAGATTTCACATATCATGCTATAGGAAGGGTCTCAGGATTGGAATGGGAAGGAGTTGGATATCATATCTCATGCTATAGGAAGGGTCTCAGGTTTGGTATAAGCATTGAGATATCACATCTCTGCTATCGGAAGGGTCTCAGGATTGGAATGGGAAGGACTTAGATATCACATCTCATGCTATAGGGAGGGTCTCAGTATTGATATTAGAAGCATTGAGATATCACATCTCAAGCTATCGGAAGGGTCTCAGGATTGGAATGGGAAGGAGTTGGATATCACATCTCATGTTAGAGGAAGGATCTCAGGTTTGGTATTAGAGGCCTT
Source organism: Ambystoma mexicanum (assembly GCF_040938575.1). Classification (NCBI taxonomy): domain Eukaryota; kingdom Metazoa; phylum Chordata; class Amphibia; order Caudata; family Ambystomatidae; genus Ambystoma; species Ambystoma mexicanum. The sequence continues at coordinate 10,759,117 of NW_027182444.1, forward strand.
AAGATAGCACATCTCATGCTATAGGAAGGGTCTCAGGATTGGAATGGGAAGGAGTTGGATATCACATCTCAAGCTATAGGAAGGGTCTCAGGTTTGGTATAAGCATTGAGATATCACATCTCATGCTATAGGAAGGGTCTCAGGATTGGAATGGGAAGGAGCTGGATATCACATCTCATGTTATAGGAAAGATCTCAGGTTTGGTATTAGAAGCATTGAGACATCACATCTCATGTTATAGGAAGGGTCTTAGGATTGGAATGGGAAGGAGTTGTATATGACATCTCATGCCATAGGAAGGGTCTCAGGTTTGGTATACGCATTGAGATATCACATCACATGCTATAGGAAGGGTCTCAGGATTGGAATGGGAAGGACTTGAATATCACATCTCATGCTATAGGCAGGGTCTCAGGTTTGGAAAGGGAAGGAGATGGATATCACATTTCATGTTAGAGGTAGGATCTCAGGTTTGGTATTAGAGGCATTGAGATATCACATCTCATGCTATCAGAAGGATCTCAGGATTGGAATGGGATGGAGTTGTATATCACATCTCATGCTAAAGGGAGGGTCTCAGGTTTGGAAGGGGAAGGATTTGGAAATCACATCTCATGTTATAGGAAGGATCTCAGGTTTGGTATTGAAAGCATTGAGATATCACATCTCATGCTATCGGAAGTATCTCAGGTTTGGTATTAGAGGCATTGAGATATCACATCTCATGCTATCATAAGGGTCTCAGGATTGGAATGGGAAGGAGTTGGATATCACATCTCATGTTATAGGAAGGATCTCAGGTTTGGTATTAGAAGCATTGAGATATCACATCTCATGCTATAGGAAGGGTCTCAGTATTGGAATGGGAAGGAGTTGGATATCACATCTTATGCTATAGGAAGGGTCTCAGATTTGGTATAAGAATTGAGATATCACATCTCATGCTATAGGAAGGGTCTCAGGATTGGAATGGGAAGGAGTTGGATATCACATCTCATGCTATATGAAGGGTCTCAGGTTTGGAACGGGAAGGAGTTAGATATCACATCTCATGTTATAGGAAGAGTCTCAGGTTTGGTATAAGCATTGAGATATCACATCTCTGCTATCGGAGGTGTCTCAGGATTGGGATGGGAAGGAATTGGATATCACATCTCATGCTATAGGAAGGGTATCAGGTTTGGAACGGGAAGGAAGGAGTTGGATATCCCATCTCATGTTATAGGACAGGTCTCAGGTTTGATATTAGAAGCATTGAGATATCACATCTCTGCTATTGGAAGGGTCTCAGGATTGGAATGGGAAGGACTTGGATATCAGAATTCATGTTATAGGAAGGGTCTCAGGTTTGGTATTAGAAGCATTGAGATATCACATCTCATGCTATAGGAAGGGTCTCAGGATTGAAATGGGAAGGACTTGGATATCACATCTCATGTTATAGGAAGGGTTTCAGGTTTGGTATTAGAAGCATTGAGATATCACATCTCATGCTATAGGAAGGGTCTCAGGAATGGAATGGGAAGGACTTGGATATCACATCTCATGATAAAGGAAGGGTCTAAGGTTTGGAAGGGGAAGGATTTGGATATCACATCTCATGTTATTGGACCGGTCTCAGGTTTGGTATTAGAAGCATTGAGATATCAAGTCTCATGGTATAGGACGGGAGTTTGATATCACATCTCATGCCATGGTATGGGTCTCAGGTTTTGTAGAAGCATTGGGATATCACATCTCATGCTATCGGAAGGGTATCAGGATTGGATTTGGAAGGAGTTGGATATCCCATCTCATGCTATAGGAAGGGTCTCAGGTTGGAATGGGAAGGAGTTGGATATGACATCTCATGTTATAGGAAGAGTCTCATGCTAAGACCTGACAGACCCTTCCTATAACATGAGATGGGAATATCCAACTCCTTCCCATTCCAATCCTGAGACCCTTCCGATAGCAGAGATGTGATATCTCAATGCTTATACCAAACCTGAGACCCTTCCTATAGCATGAGATGTGATATCCAACTCCTTCCCATTCCAATACTGAGACCCTTCCTATAACATGAGATGTGATATCTCAATGCTTCTAATATCAAACTTGAGACCCTCCCTATAGCATGAGATGTGATATCCAAGTCCTTCCCATTCCAATCCTGAGACACTTCCTATAGCATGAGATGTGATATCTCAATGCTTCTAATACCAAACCTGAGATTCTTCCTATAACATGAGATGGGATATCCAACTCCTTCCCATTCCAATCCTGAGACCCTTCCGAAAGCAGAGATGTGATATCTCAATGCTTATACCAAACCTGAGACCCTTCCTATGGCATGAGATGTCATATACAGATCCTTCCCATTCCAATCCTGAGACCCTTCCTATAGCATGAGATGTGATATCTCAATGCTTATACCAAACCTAAAACCCTTCCTATAGCATGAGATGTGATATCCAACTCCTTCCCATTCCAATCCTGAGACCCTTCCTATAGCATGAGATGTGATATCCAATGGCTCTAATACCAAACCTGAGATCCTTCCTCTAACATGAAATGTGATATCCAACTCCTTCCCTTTCCAAACCTGAGAGCCTACCTATAGCATGAGATGTGGTATCCAAGTCCTTCCCATTCCAATCCATAGACCCTTCCTACAGCATGCAATATGATATCTCAATGATTCTAATAACAAACCTGAGACCCGTCCTATAACATGAGATGTGATATCCAACTCCTTCCCATTCCAATCCTGAGACACTTCCGATAGCAGAGATGTGATATCTCAATGCTTATACCAAACCTGAGACCCTTCCTATAACATGAGATGTGATATCCAATTCCTTCCCATTCCAAACCTGAGACCCTTCCTACAGCATGTGATGTGATATCTCAATGCTTCTAATACCAAACCTGAGACCAGTCCTATAACATGAGATGGGATATCCAACTCCTTCCCGTTCCAAACCTGAGACCCTTCCTATAGCATGAGATGTGATATCCAACTCCTTCCCATCCCAATCCTGAGACACTTCCGATTGCAGAGATGTGATATCTCAATGCTTATACCAAATGTGAGACTCTTCCTATAACATGAGCTGTGATATCCAACTCCTTCCCGTTCCAAACCTGAGATCCTTCCTATAGCATGAGATGTGATATCCAACTCCTTCCCATTCCAATCCTGAGACCCTTATGATAGCATGAGATGTGATATCTCAATGCCTCTAATACCAAATCTGAGATTCTTCCGATAGCATGAGATGTGATATCTCAATGCTTCTTATACCAAACCTGAGATCCTTCCTATAACATGAGATGTGATTTCCAAATCCTTCCCCTTCCAAACCTGAGACCCTCCCTTTAGCATGAGATGTGATATCCAAGTCCTTCCCATTCCAATCCTGAGACCCTTCCTATAGCATGTGATGTGATATCTCAATGCTTATACCAAACCTGAGACCCTTCCTATGGCATGAGATGTCATATACAACTCCTTCCCATTCCAATCCTGAGCCCTTCCTATATCATGAGATGTGATATCTCAATGCTTATACCAAACCTGAGACTCTTCCTATAGCATGAGATGTGATATCCAACTTCTTCCCATTCCAATCCTGAGACCCTTCCAATAACATGAGATGTGTTGTCTCAATGCTTCTAATACCAAACCTGAGATCTTTCCTATAACATGAGATGTGATATCCAACTCCTTCCCATTCCAATCCTGAGACACTTCCGATAGCAGAGATGTGATATCTCAATGCTTATACCAAACCTGAGACCCTTCCTATAACATGAGATGTGATATCCAATTCCTTCCCATTCCAAACCTGAGACCCTTCCTACAGCATGTGATGTGATATCTCAATGCTTCTAATACCAAACCTGAGACCAGTCCTATAACATGAGATGGGATATCCAATTCCTTCCCATTCCAAACCTGAGACCCTTCCTACAGCATGTGATGTGATATCTCAATGCTTCTAATACCAAACCTGAGACCAGTCCTATAACATGAGATGGGATATCCAACTCCTTCCCGTTCCAAACCTGAGACCCTTCCTATAGCATGAGATGTGATATCCAACTCCTTCCCATCCCAATCCTGAGACACTTCCGATTGCAGAGATGTGATATCTCAATGCTTATACCAAATGTGAGACTCTTCCTATAACATGAGATGTGATATCCAACTCCTTCCCGTTCCAAACCTGAGATCCTTCCTATAGCATGAGATGTGATATCCAACTCCTTCCCATTCCAATCCTGAGACCCTTATGATAGCATGAGATGTGATATCTCAATGCCTCTAATACCAAATCTGAGATTCTTCCGATAGCATGAGATGTGATATCTCAATGCTTCTTATACCAAACCTGAGATCCTTCCTATAACATGAGATGTGATTTCCAAATCCTTCCCCTTCCAAACCTGAGACCCTCCCTTTAGCATGAGATGTGATATCCAAATCCTTCCCCTTCCAAACCTGAGACCCTTCCTATAGCATGTGATGTGATATCTCAATGCTTATACCAAACCTGAGACCCTTCCTATGGCATGAGATGTCATATACAACTCCTTCCCATTCCAATCCTGAGCCCTTCCTATATCATGAGATGTGATATCTCAATGCTTATACCAAACCTGAGACTCTTCCTATAGCATGAGATGTGATATCCAACTTCTTCCCATTCCAATCCTGAGACCCTTCCAATAACATGAGATGTGATATCTCAATGCTTATACCAAATGTGAGACTCTTCCTATAACATGAGATGTGATATCCAACTCCTTCCCGTTCCAAACCTGAGATCCTTCCTATAGCATGAGATGTGATATCCAACTCCTTCCCATTCCAATCCTGAGACCCTTATGATAGCATGAGATGTGATATCTCAATGCCTCTAATACCAAATCTGAGATTCTTCCGATAGCATGAGATGTGATATCTCAATGCTTCTTATACCAAACCTGAGATCCTTCCTATAACATGAGATGTGATTTCCAAATCCTTCCCCTTCCAAACCTGAGACCCTCCCTTTAGCATGAGATGTGATATCCAAGTCCTTCCCATTCCAATCCTGAGACCCTTCCTATAGCATGTGATGTGATATCTCAATGCTTATACCAAACCTGAGACCCTTCCTATGGCATGAGATGTCATATACAACTCCTTCCCATTCCAATCCTGAGCCCTTCCTATATCATGAGATGTGATATCTCAATGCTTATACCAAACCTGAGACTCTTCCTATAGCATGAGATGTGATATCCAACTTCTTCCCATTCCAATCCTGAGACCCTTCCAATAACATGAGATGTGTTGTCTCAATGCTTCTAATACCAAACCTGAGATCTTTCCTATAACATGAGGTGTGATATCCAACTCCTTCCCATTCCAATCCTGAGGCCCTTCCTATAGCATGTGATGTGATATCCCAATGCTTATACCAAACCTGAGACCCTTCCTATAGCTTGAGATGTGATATCCAACTCCTTCCAATTCCAATCCTGAGACCCTTCCTATAGCATGAGATGTGATATCTCAATACTTCTAATACCAAACCTGAGATCCTTCTGATAACATGAGATGTGATATCCAAATCCTTCCCCTTCCAAACCTGAGACCCTCCCTTTAGCATGAGATGTGATATCCAACTCCTTCCGATTCCAATCCTGGACCATTCTGATAGCATGAGATGTGATATCTCAATGCTTCTAATACCAAACCTGAGATCCTTCCGATAGCATGAGATGTGATATCTCAATGCTTCTAATACCAAACCTAAGATCCTTCGTATAACATGAGATGTGATATCCAAATCCTTCCCCTTCCAAACCTGAGACCCTCCCTTTAGCATGAGATGTGATATCCAACTCCTTCCCATTCCAATCCTGAGACCCTTCTGATAGCATGAGATGTGATATCTCAATGCCTCTAATACCAAACCTGAGATCCTACCTCTAACATGAAATGTGATATCCAACTCTTTCCCCTTCCAAACCTGAGAGCCTTCCTATAGCATGAGATGTGATATCCAAGTCCTTCCCATTCCAATCCTGAGACCCTTCCTATAACATGAGATGTGATATCCAACTCCTTCCCATTCCAACCTGAGACCCTTCCTATAGCATGTGATGGGATATCCAGCTCCTTCCAAATCCAATCCTGATACCCTTCCGATAGCATGAGATGTGATATCCCAATGCTTATACCAAACCTGAGACCCATACTATTGCATGAGATGTGATATCAAACTCCTTCCCATTCCAATCCTGAGACCCTTCCTATAGCTTGAGATGTGATATCCAACTCCTTCTCATTCCAATTCTGAGACCCTTCCTATAGCATGAGATGTGATATCCAATGGCTCTAATACCAAACCTGAGATCCTTCCTCTAACATGAAATGTGATATCCAACTCCTTCCCTTTCCAAACCTGAGAGCCTACCTATAGCATGAGATGTGATATCCAAGTCCTTCCCATTCCAATCCATAGACCCTTCCTACAGCATGCAATATGATATCTCAATGATTCTAATAACAAACCTGAGACCCGTCCTATAACATGAGATGTGATATCCAACTCTTTCCCATTCCAATCCTGAGACACTTCCGATAGCAGAGATGTGATATCTCAATGCTTATACCAAACCTGAGTCCCTTCCTATAACATGAGATGTGATATCCAATTCCTTCCCATTCCAAACCTGAGACCCTTCCTACAGCATGTGATGTGATATCTCAATGCTTCTAATACCAAACCTGAGACCAGTCCTATAACATGAGATGGGATATCCAACTCCTTCCCGTTCCAAACCTGAGACCCTTCCTATAGCATGAGATGTGATATCCAACTCCTTCCCATCCCAATCCTGAGACACTTCCGATTGCAGAGATGTGATATCTCAATGCTTATACCAAATGTGAGACTCTTCCTATAACATGAGATGTGATATCCAACTCCTTCCCGTTCCAAACCTGAGATCCTTCCTATAGCATGAGATGTGAAATCCAACTCCTTCCCATTCCAATCCTGAGACCCTTATGATAGCATGAGATGTGATATCTCAATGCCTCTAATACCAAATCTGAGATTCTTCCGATAGCATGAGATGTGATATCTCAATGCTTCTTATACCAAACCTGAGATCCTTCCTATAACATGAGATGTGATTTCCAAATCCTTCCCCTTCCAAACCTGAGACCCTCCCTTTAGCATGAGATGTGATATCCAAGTCCTTCCCATTCCAATCCTGAGACCCTTCCTATAGCATGTGATGTGATATCTCAATGCTTATACCAAACCTGAGACCCTTCCTATGGCATGAGATGTCATATACAACTCCTTCCCATTCCAATCCTGAGCCCTTCCTATATCATGAGATGTGATATCTCAATGCTTATACCAAACCTGAGACTCTTCCTATAGCATGAGATGTGATATCCAACTTCTTCCCATTCCAATCCTGAGACCCTTCCAATAACATGAGATGTGTTGTCTCAATGCTTCTAATACCAAACCTGAGATCTTTCCTATAACATGAGGTGTGATATCCAACTCCTTCCCATTCCAATCCTGAGGCCCTTCCTATAGCATGTGATGTGATATCCCAATGCTTATACCAAACCTGAGACCCTTCCTATAGCTTGAGATGTGATATCCAACTCCTTCCCATTCCAATCCTGAGACCCTTCCTATAGCATGAGATGTGATATCTCAATACTTCTAATACCAAACCTGAGATCCTTCTGATAACATGAGATGTGATATCCAAATCCTTCCCCTTCCAAACCTGAGACCCTCCCTTTAGCATGAGATGTGATATCCAACTCCTTCCGATTCCAATCCTGGACCTTTCTGATAGCATGAGATGTGATATCTCAATGCTTCTAATACCAAACCTGAGATCCTTCCGATAGCATGAGATGTGATATCTCAATGCTTCTAATACCAAACCTAAGATCCTTCCTATAACATGAGATGTGATATCCAAATCCTTCCCCTTCCAAACCTGAGACCCTCCCTTTAGCATGAGATGTGATATCCAACTCCTTCCCATTCCAATCCTGAGACCCTTCTGATAGCATGAGATGTGATATCTCAATGCCTCTAATACCAAACCTGAGATCCTACCTCTAACATGAAATGTGATATCCAACTCTTTCCCCTTCCAAACCTGAGAGCCTTCCTATAGCATGAGATGTGATATCCAAGTCCTTCCCATTCCAATCCTGAGACCCTTCCTATAACATGAGATGTGATATCCAACTCCTTCCCATTCCAACCTGAGACCCTTCCTATAGCATGAGATGGGATATCCAGCTCCTTCCAAATCCAATCCTGATACCCTTCCGATAGCATGAGATGTGATATCCCAATGCTTATACCAAACCTGAGACCCATACTATTGCATGAGATGTGATATCAAACTCCTTCCCATTCCAATCCTGAGACCCTTCCTATAGCTTGAGATGTGATATCCAACTCCTTCTCATTCCAATTCTGAGACCCTTCCTATACCATAAGACTTGATATCTCAGTGCTTCTAATACCAAACCTGAGACCCGTCCTATAACATGAGATGTGATATCCAAATCCTTCCCCTTCCAAACCTTAGACCCTTCCTTTATCATGAGATGTGATATCCAACTCCTTCCCATTCCAATCCTGAGATCCTTCCGATATCGTGAGATGTGATATCTCTATGCTTCTAATATCAAACTTGAGACCCTCCCTATAGCATGAGATGGATTATCCAAGTCCTTCCCATTCCAATCCTGAGACCCTTCCTATAGCATGAGATGTGATATCTCAATGCTTCTAATACCAAACCTGAGACCCTTCCTATAACATGAGATGGGAATATCCAACTCCTTCCCATTCCAATCCTGAGACCCTTCCGATAGAAGAGATGTGATATCTCAATGCTTATACCAAACCTGAGATCCTTCCTATAGCATGAGATGTGATATCCTACTCCTTCCCATTCCAATCCTGAGACCCTTCCTATAGCATAAGATGTGATACTCAATGATTCTAATATCAAACTTGAGACCCTCCCTATAGCATGAGATGTGATATCCAAGTCATTCCCATTCCAATCCTGAGACACTTCCTATAGCATGAGATGTGATATCTCAATGCTTCTAATACCAAACCTGAGACTCTTCCTATAACATGAGATGGGATATCCAACTCCTTCCCATTCCAATCCTGAGACCCTTCCGATAGCAGAGATGTGATATCTCAAAGCTTATACCAAACCTGAGACCCTTCCTATGGCTTGAGATGTCATATACAACTCCTTCCCATTCCAATCCTGAGACCCTTCCGATAGCATGAGATGTGATATCTCAATGCTTATACCAAACCTGAGACCCTTCGTATAGCATGAGATGTGATATCCAACTCCTTCCCATTCCAATCCTGAGACCCTTCCTATAGCATGAGATGTGATGTCTCAATGCTTCTAATACCAAACCTGAGATCCTTCGTTTAACATGAGATGTGATATCCAACTCCTTCCATTCCAATCCTGAGACCCTTCCTATAGCATGAGATGTGATATCTCAATGCTTATACCAAACCTGAGACCCTTCCTATAGCATGAGATGTGATATCCAACTCCTTCCCATTCCAATCCTGAGACCCTTCCTATAGCATGAGATGTGATATCTCAATGCCTCTAATACCAAACCTGAGATCCTTCCTCTAACATGAAATGTGATATCCAACTCCTTCCCTTTCCAAACCTGAGAGCCTATCCATAGCATGAGATGTGATATCCAAGTCCTTCCCATTCCAATCCTGAGACCCTTCCAATAACATGAGATTTGATGTCTCAATGCTTCTAATACCAAACCTGAGATCTTTCCTATAACATGAGATGTGATATCCAACTCCTTCCCATTCCAATCCTGAGGCCCTTCCTATAGCATGTGATGTGATATCTCAATGCTTATACCAAACCTGAGACCCTTCCTATAGCTTGAGATGTGATATCCAACTCCTTCCCATTCCAATCCTGAGACCCTTCCTATAGCATGAGATGTGATATCTCAATACTTCTAATACCAAACCTGAGATCCTTCTGATAACATGAGATGTGATATCCAAATCCTTCCCCTTCCAAACCTGAGACCCTCCCTTTAGCTTGAGATGTGATATCCAACTCCTTCCGATTCCAATCCTGAGACCATTCTGATAGCATGAGATGTGATATCTCAATGCTTCTAATACCAAACCTGAGATCCTTCCGATAGCATGAGATGTGATATCTCAATGCTTCTAATACCAAACCTGAGATCCTTCCTATAACATGAAATGTGATATCCAAATCCTTCCCCTTCCAATCCTGAGACCCTTCCTATAACATGAGATGTGATATCCAACTCCTTCCCATTCCAACCTGAGACCCTTCCTATAGCATGAGATGGGATATCCAGCTCCTTCCAAATCCAATCCTGATACCCTTCCGATAGCATGAGATGTGATATCCCAATGCTTTTACCAAACCTGAGACCCATACTATTGCATGAGATGTGATATCAAACTCCTTCCCATTCCCATCCTGAGACCCTTCCTATAGCTTGAGATGTGATATCCAACTCCTTCTCATTCCAATTCTGAGACCCTTCCTATACCATAAGACTTGATATCTCAGTGCTTCTAATACCAAACCTGAGACCCGTCCTATAACATGAGATGTGATATCCAAATCCTTCCCCTTCCAAACCTTAGACCCTTCCTTTATCATGAGATGTGATATCCAACTCCTTCCCATTCCAATCCTGAGACCCTTCCGATATTGTGAGATGTGATATCTCAATGCTTCTAATATCAAACTTGAGACTCTCCCTATAGCATGAGATGGATTATCCAAGTCCTTCCCATTCCAATCCTGAGACCCTTCCTATAGCATGAGATGTGATATCTCAATGCTTCTAATACCAAACCTGAGACCCTTCCTATAACATGAGATGGGAATATCCAACTCCTTCCCATTCCAATCCTGAGACCCTTCCGATAGAAGAGATGTGATATCTCAGTGCTTATACCAAACCTGAGATCCTTCCTATAGCATGAGATGTGATATCCTACTCCTTCCCATTCCAATCCTGAGACCCTTCCTATAGCATAAGATGTGATATCTCAATGATTCTAATATCAAACTTGAGACCCTCCCTATAGCATGAGATGTGATATCCAAGTCATTCCCATTCCAATCCTGAGACACTTCCTATAGCATGAGATGTGATATCTCAATGCTTCTAATACCAAACCTGAGACTCTTCCTATAACATGAGATGGGATATCCAACTCCTTCCCATTCCAATCCTGAGACCCTTCCGATAGCAGAGATGTGATATCTCAAAGCTTATACCAAACCTGAGACCCTTCCTATGGCTTGAGATGTCATATACAACTCCTTCCCATTCCAATCCTGAGACCCTTCCGATAGCATGAGATGTGATATCTCAATGCTTATACCAAACCTGAGACCCTTCCTATATCATGAGATGTGATATCCAACTCCTTCCCATTCCAATCCTGAGACCCTTCCTATAACATGAGATGTGATGTCTCAATGCTTCTAATACCAAACCTGAGATCCTTCGTTTAACATGAGATGTGATATCCAACTCCTTCCATTCCAATCCTGGGACCCTTCCTATAGCATGAGATGTGATTTCTCAATGCTTATACCAAACCTGAGACCCTTCCTATAGCATGAGATGTGATATCCAACTCCTTCCCATTCCAATCCTGAGACCCTTCCTATAGCATGAGATGTGATATCTCAATGCCTCTAATACCAAACCTGAGATCCTTCCTCTAACATGAAATGTGATATCCAACTCCTTCCCTTTCCAAACCTGAGAGCCTATCCATAGCATGAGATGTAATATCCAAGTCCTTCCCATTCCAATCCTTAGACCCTTCCTACAGCATGCAATATATATGATATCTCAATGATTCTAATAACAATCCTGAGACCCGTCCTATAACATGAGATGGGATATCCAACTCCTTCCCATCCCAATCCTGAGACACTTCCGATTGCAGAGATGTGATATCTCAATGCTTATACCAAACCTGAGACTCTTCCTATAACATGAGATGTGATATCTGTTAGGAAAGATTTCGTAATTGTAGGTAATTTTCCTTCCATGTGGCAACCCCTAAACTTTTTGCTGTTGTTTTTCACCTTGTTCTCGACTTTGCCAGAGAAGTGCAGCCTTCTGCCGCACTCCTCTGGGCTTTCGCTCCTTTCCTACGGGGAAACTGACATGGCCTTAAGACAGTCAGTACCGGGAAACGCTGTTTTCCGTAGTTTCTTTTATCATGTTGCGGCTTTCGTGCAACATGACACAAGAGGGCACTGTAAGCTAAGTTACTGCTCTCTTGGGATTCTAGCCTTCTACAGGCCCTAGATACTCTTTCAGGATTGTAACTGATCGGTGCAAGTGATTCACGGACGGGAATGGTGGCAGCGATCGTTTCTTGTGTTTTGAGCTCCTTTTGGCGTTCTAAGCGCGTTTCTCGCACTTAACCCAAAATGGTGGCCTGGCTCCCAAAATGGCCAGACCACGAGGCTCCTTTGTCCTGTCCGCTGACCGTCTTGCTCCCTTCACCTTTCCCAGGTCGAGCCGACCCGGGGCCTTCCTTATTTGGGCATGTACTTTCCCGCGAAACACGGATGCTTTCGCGGGCTTCTACATGTCTTGTGTGTGCCTCCAGGATGTGGGCTGGGATGTCTGGTCCTGTGTGAATGCCTGGGACCACCGTGGTCCGTGATAGGTCCACGAATGGTGTGAGTGTTGATGAGCGGATCTCCCATTGGGTCCCCACCGTTTTGGCGCGAAGGGAACCGTGGATAAGAGGGGGCTGGAAACACCACTACCATGTCGATCTCAGAGTTCTCACGAACGAAGGAATACAGGAGCCAAGTATCCTGCAACCAAGAGGCTGAACCGAGGAATCGCTGGTGACCAGCTGAAGGACTGCTCCTCTGCACTGCTGTCGCCTTGTGAAACCCTTTTCACCTTTGATCGAACCAGAAGGCCTGTACTAGTACTTCGACCCTTGGAATATCGGGGACAGCTATTCTCGGCATCTTCACCAGCTCCTGCTAGTAAGCCTTCGGAAGCGTCTCTGGGCCATCCAGCAGACTGACCAGCCTACACAGGAGTCTTGCTCTGTAACTGCCACCAGGTTGTGTAGTATATCGAGTCCTTGTCACTCTCACACGATTCGTACACTTGGCGTTCCCAGGTCTGAAGTGAGTAGTGTACATTTGGCTCAGATACACACGGCCGCTCCGTTGCCCTGCTGTGGTAACAAACTGTGCGGGTTCCTTCGTTTGGGACGTCTTTTACTCAACTCTGCTGCTGCAGACTCAACACGACGACGAGACGTCCCCTGCTCTTCTGAACCTGCCAGCGACTGAAACTGACGCGGAGAAGCCTGGGTCTGCTTGCATCGGGGACCGGTGAGTAGCATAGCTAGGAACTGGTCGCCCTCCTGCAGGAGCCCATAGCTTTTCCCCGCTGTGTCAAAACAGCACGCCTTTCCGTACTCGCGCTCTGCTTCTGCCCACAGTGGAGGCTGCGCTTGAGTCGCGGAACACTGTTCTTCTTCGTTTGTGCACTAAACTGAACTTCCTGATCTCCCTCGAAGAGACTCCCCTTTTGCCCGTTGGCACCAGCGTGTGCAGGTACTTTTGAGCACAAGGCTCCACTCTTCGTAGGGCTCGGACTTCCTTTTAGTTAGGTGCCTCTGAAGGCGGACTGGGTCTAAGCATTATTTCGCACTGCCTGTTTTCCTTCCCTTTTAGGTGGACTACACATTTCGTGCATCTAACACTTGAGACTTGTTTGTATTTGTGTATATATTGTATTGGTATGGTATGTGTTGGTTTACTAGAGTTGTATTGTGATTTCTCGCTACGGTCATTGTTTTAAAGGCCTTGGAATAAATGTGTATATATTTTTAATATAGCACCTGTTTGGAGTAGTTTGTAAGTGTCCTTGCTTTGTGTGCTCATTGCAGGCTTTCAGTCACCCTCACCCCTCTTGAGACCTAGTCTTGACCGCCGCGATCGCTACCTTGATTGGTCTGGCTTGTCCAGAGGTTACCCTGTTCCAAGTAATTAGGTTGGCCTCCTGAACTTCTGCGCCACCAGGACAGAGTTCAGAAATCCGTCTTAAGAAATTGGTGTACAGCGGTGGGATACCACTGAAGGTATCCAGTGTTGCGCACGAACTAAGGCATTTCAAGTTATTCCTACCAGGACACGTAGTGAATTGTTGTAGTATAACTTTAAAAAGGCCATAGTCCTATCTAACAGTATGGAAACAAATACCTTGTTAACTTTAAATGCTTCCAAATCAGAAACATTGAAAAAGATGTGTGCGGAGAGAGGTGTTTCCTCTCAAGGCACGAAATTGGATATGATCCAAAGAATCATGGCGTGGCAAGAAGCGCAGCTTGACGCTATAACTTCTGAGGACAGTGCGGAAGGAGGTGGGGCTGCTCTCACTGGTAGAACCGAGGGTTCTGCCGCTGCACTGATCCCCGCGACCACGAGGACAGGGAGGATGAGATGTCTAATGTTTCCTCTGCCAGTGTTGATGGGGAGGCTATGATTGAATTCAAGAAGCAAGAGCTGCGGTTTAGGCAGAAGGAGCTTGAATTCAGCATAGCCAAACTAAAAATCGAACAGTCAGAAAAACAGAAAGACAGGGATCACCAGTTGGAACTGGCCAAGCTTCAGGTTGCAAATGGGTCCAAGTGTCCTGGACATGGGTCTGGGGCCTCCTCTCATCCACGGTTTCCGAAAGATCTGGTCAGTGTGTATGAGGAAAGGAATGACATTATGGACTGGCTGAATGCGTTTGAGTATGCATGCAAAGTTCAACAAGTTGACAATGCTGATAAGATTGCCTGGTTACTCAGAAGACTGCCCCATTCTGGCTGTAGTGCCATTATGGAAATGTCGAAGGCTGAGCGAGCTGATTTCGCAATGTTAAAGCAAACTCTCATTTTAAAGTTTGGGAAGACTCCGGCCCAATATTTGAAACGATTCATAGAGTATAAGAAAAAGGAAGGTGGTACTTGGGTATCTTATGTCACTGAATCCTTGAAAAACTTAACTGGCTGGGTCGAAGGTTATAAGGTTTCTACCTTCGAAGGCATGATAAATCTTGTCATGCTGGAACACATTTTTGCATCTTCTTCCCCGGAGCTTAAGCAGCATTTGGCCGATTCGAAGGAGATAGATCCTAAGAAGCTGGCCATTGCAGCAGACTTATGGGTGTCACATCGAGTGTCCCATAAGGACAAAACTCATCCTGGTAAGCAGGAGGAAGGGAAAAAGTCCAAAGATAAGGAGGGTGGAGAATCTGATAAATCTTCTTCTCAAAAGGGCCACAAAAAGAAAAATAAGGGTAAGACACAAGAGAACTCACAGGGTAGTGGAGGTCAGCCTCCGAAACAGAACTCTGGTTACAATAAGCCTCCCTATGTAAACAGACCCAATGGATCTTGTTTTGCTTGTGGAGCAACTGACCACGTGAAGGGGGATCCCCGGTGTAAGGTTAGACCTTTGGGGGTCCACTCCGCTAATCTGGCCTTCTCCTCCTACGAGGAAGAAGAGATTACAGGAGCATCCTTCTCCTCAGACTCATTTCCCAGCGGGATAGAGGCTGAGGTAGTTTTAGTTTCCCTGGGTTCCTGGGAGCCTAAAGTCGCAGAGGCTTATGCTAGGATTCCAGATAATACCAAGCACTACTTTAAAGACAGTGTGCTGATCAATGGAGTAGATACTCCAGCTCTTAGGGATAGTGGGTGCAGTCGAACTGTAGTGGATTCTACCTTGGTAGACTCAGAGGAAGTTGCCAGAGCTACTCTGATGCCCACTAAGTTGGCTGACGGCCCACTCCGTATGTTCCCAGTAATACCTGTAAATCTTACTTTAAATGGTACAGCAGTCAGGATTCCAGTGAGCATTCAGAGAAACGTCCCGGGAAAGGTCTTGTTAGGTAATGATCTCAGAGCTTTAGGGCTCATAGGAGACACTGCCGAAAGACCCTACACACGGTCTCAAGCACGGGCAGCAATGGCCAAGACCAATACGCCGCCCCAGCCGAAGGGGAAACCCAAGGCGAAAGGAGTCAACAAGTCAAGACGAGGGAAAGAGAATATTCCCCCGAGCTCGCCTACCACTGCGGTGGAGGAAGTTGGTCAATCGCCCGGGCCTGAGGAGGAGGTGGCGATGCCTGAAGTATTTGACCCCAACGACCATCCTGAACTAAAAGACTTGTTAGTTGAAGGAGGTCCTGATAGGGACGAATTCAGTAAAGGCCAACGTGAGTGCCCATCTCTGGAAGGCCTAAGGAGACAGGCCTGCTCCCAGCTTGAGGGTGAACCTCCTGGGACGCATAGGATTTATTGGTAAGGTGGACTCCTGTATAGTGAGCCCACAGAGTCTACAGAAGGAGACCATAGGAGGTTGGTGGTTCCCCTTGCTGTTAGGCCCTTCCTCCTGCAGTTGGCGCATGAAGTGCTCCTTGCTGGTCACCTTGGTATTAAGAGGACCAAGCAAAGGTTATCCATGCACTTCTACTGGCCCAAGATGGGGGTGCAAGTAGAAAGTCACTGCAGGAGTTGTGCCTCCTGCCAGTTATCTGGTAAGGTTGGCTCGACAATCCAAGCTCCGTTGGTACCGCTCCCAGTTGTGGGGGTACCATTTGAAAGGGTAGGGATCGACATCGTTGGTCCCCTTGACCCGCAAACATCCTCGGGCAATAGGTTTATCCTGGTGCTGGACGACCATGCAACCAGATATCCTGAGGCCATCCCATTGAAAACTGTAACTGCCAAGTCAGTTGCAAAAGCTTTACTTGGCATATTTACTAGGGTTGGCTTCCCTAAAGAAGTTGTGTCAGATCGTGGCAGCAACTTTATGTCGAAGTATATGCAGGCTATGTGGAAAGAATGTGGGGTCACCTACAAGTTCTCTTCTGCATACCACCCCCAGACCAATGGTCTGGTGGAACGTTTCAACAGAACGTTAAAAAGCATGATTGGGGCTCTGGAGAAGCTTCAGAGAAGACAATGGGATCTTCTTTTACCATGCTTACTGTTTGCCTACCGAGAGGTACCACAGGAGGGTGTTGGCTTCAGCCCCTTCAAACTTCTGTTTGGTCATCCTGTACGGGGACCCTTAGCCATAGTCAAAGAGGGATGGGAGATGCCCACTCCCCCTGTTACTACCAACGTAGATGATTATGTGCTAGGGCTCAGAAAACGGATGGTACTTCTGATGGGCTTGGCAGGTGATAAATTGAAGGCAGTACAAGCGCTGGTGAAACATTGGTACGACCAGAAAGCTTCCCTCATCAACTTTACACCTGGTCAGCAAGTCCTGATCATGAATCCCATAAGGCCTTGAGCTTTACAGGACAAATGGTCAGGCCCTTACACAGTGGTGGAGCCCCTGGGTGAGGTTAACTATTTAGTGGACCTTGGAAGGCCTGGACAGGCTCCAAAAGTGTTTCACGTGAATAGGCTGAAGGCTTTCGTCCCAAGAGTCGAAATCGCAGCACTGTTACTGGCTTCAGATGTTGAGGAAGAGGAGTCTGAACCTCTCCCCGACCTGTTCCAAAGCGGTCCTTCAGATAGCTCCTTTGAGGGTGTCCGAGTGGCCCCTCACCTGACTTCTGATCAGCAGGCTGAGGTGAAAAGTTTGCTTAGGCAGTTTTCCCCCCTGTTTTCACAGTCGCCTGGTTTGACACCTTGGTGCAAACATAACATAGACACAGGAGACAGTGTACCTACCAAAAGTAGGGGATACAGGATGTCAGACAAAGTACGGTCTTATATTAAGACCGAGGTCAACAAGATGTTAGACCTTGGGGTGATTGAACCCTCTAGTAGTCCTTGGTCCAGCCCTGTGGTTTTCGTTCCAAAGGCAGGCACTTCTGAATTGAGGTTCTGTGTGGATTACAGGGCTCTGAATGCTGTCACCAAGACAGATGCACACCCCTTGCCTCGAACAGATGAGCTGGTGGATACTTTGGGTGCCTCCAAGTACCTCAGCACGTTTGACCTCACTGCTGGCTATTGGCAAATAGCTTTAGCAGAACATGCCAAGGAGAAGACAGCGTTTTCTACTCCAGACGGCCTTTACCAATTCCGGGTAATGCCGTTCGGGTTGAAGAATGCACCTGCCACTTTCCAGAGGCTTGTGCATCATGTTTTGAATGGGTTGGACGAATTCTGTCTTGCATATCTGGACGATATAGCAGTTTTTAGTGCCACCTGACCATGTGAAACACCTCGGGATTGTGCTCCAGGCTCTTCAGAAAGCACACTTGACCATAAAGGCTAGTAAACGCCAGATTGGACAAGGCTCAGTGTTTTACCTTGGACATGAAGTAGGTGGAGGGAGGATACAGCCTCTACCCAGTAAAGTACAAGCAGTACAAGACTGGCCTACCCCCACTACACAAACCCAAGTGAGAGCCTTCTTAGGACTCACGGGGTATTACCGCAATTTTGTGGCAGACTATGGCACCATAGCTGCCCCTCTGACTGCCCTCACAACTCTGAAGAAACCCAAGAAGGTAACTTGGACCGACGAGTGTGAGAAGGCCTTCAATGGCTTAAAAGACTCCTTGTGCCAGGCCCCTGTCCTCAGGGCCCCTGATTATCAAAGACCTTTTATCGTGCAGACGGACGCCTCTGACACTGGGATAGGAGCTGTACTATCGCAAGTAGATGAGAAGGGTAAGGAACACCCTATTGGTTTTATTAGTCGCCAGTTTAAGGACAGAGAGCTCAGATGGTCCACGGTAGAGAAAGAATGTTTCTCTGTTGTGTGGGCCCTAAGGAAGCTGAGGCCCTACCTCTATGGGACCCACTTCACTGTGCAAACTGACCATAAGCCCTTAAAGTGGCTAATAAACATGAAGGGGGAGAATCCAAAGTTGCTTAGTTGGTCCATAAGTCTACAAGGCTTCGACTTCACTATTGAGCATAGGCCAGGTGTCCAACATAGCAATGCTGATGGGTTGTGGAGAATGTTTAACCGACCTGAACAAGAGACTCATCCAGGGGTGGATTAGTTCCCCCTGTCCATAGTCTGGGAGGGGCGAGTGTTAGGAAAGATTTCATAATGGTAGGTAATTTTCCTTCCATGTGGCAACCCCTAAACTTTTTGCTGTTGTTTTTCACCTTGTTCTCGACTTTGCCCGAGAAGTGCAGCCTTCTGCCGCACTCCTCTGGGCTTTCGCTCATTTCTTACGGGGAAACTGTCATGCCCTTAAGACAGTCAGTACCAGGAAACGCTGGTTTCCGTAGTTTCTTGTATCATGTTGCAGCTTTTGTGCAACATGACACAAGAGGGCACTGTAAGCTAAGTTACTGCTCTCTTGGGTCTCTAGCCTTCTACAGGCCCTAGATACTCTTTCAGGATTGTAACTGATCGGTGCAAGTGATTCACGGACGGGAATGGTGGCAGCGATCGTTTCTTGTGTTTTGAGATCCTTTTGGCGTGCTAAGCGCGTTTCTCGCGCTTAACCCAAAATGGTGGCCTAGATCCCAAAATGGCCAGACCACGAGGCTCCTTTGTCCTGTCCGCTGACCGTCTTGCTCCCTTCACCTTCCCCAGGTCGAGCCGACGTGGGGCCTTCCTTATTTGGGCATGTGCTTTCCCGCGAAACACAGATGCTTTCGCAGGCTTCTACATGTCTTGTGTGTGCCTCCAGGATGTGGGCTGGGATGTCTGGTCCCAATACACATCCTGGGTGCCAGAGAGTCTAGGGTGGTGTGAATGCCTGGGACCACCGTGGTCCGTGATAGGTCCACGAATGGTGTGAGTGTTGATGAGCGGATCTCCCATTGGGTCCCCTCCGTTTTGGCGCGAAGGGAACCGTGGATAAGAGGGGGCTGGAAACACCACTACCATGTCAATCTCCTGAGTTCTCACGAACGAAGGAATACAGGAGCCAAGTATCCTGCAACCAAGAGGCTGAACCGAGGAATCGCTGGTGACCCGCTGAAGGACTGCTCCTCTGCACTGCTGTCGCCTTGTGAAACCCTTTTCACCTTTGATCGAACCAGAAGGCCTGTACTGGTACTTCGACCCTTGGAATAGCGGGGACAGCTATTCTCGGCATTTTCACCATCTCCTGCTAGTAAGCCTTCGGAAGCTTCTCTGGGCCATCCAGCAGACTGACCAGCCTACACAGGAGTCTTGCTCTGTAACCGCCGCCAGGTTGTGTAGTATATCAAGTCCTTGTCACTCTCACATGATTCGTACACTTGGCGTTCCCAGGTCTGAAGTGAGTAGTGTTATTGCATGCTGTAGGAAAGGTCTAAGGATTGGAATGGGAAGGACTTGGATATCACATCTCATGCTATGGATAGGCTCTCAGGTTTGGAAAGGGAAGGAGTTGGATATCACATTTCATGTTAGAGGAAGGATCTCAGGTTTGGTATTAGAGGCATTGAGATATCACATCTCATGCTATAGGAAGGGTCTCAGGATTGGAATCGGAAGGAGTTGGATATCACATCTCATGCTAAAGGAAGGGTCTCAGGTTTAGTATAAGCATTGAGATATCACATCTCATGCTATAGGAAGGGTCTCAGGATTGGAATGGAAGGAGTTGGATTTCACATCTCATGTTATAGGAAGGATCTCAGGTTTGGTATTAGAAGCATTGAGGCATCACATCTCATGCTATAGGAAGGGTCTCAGGATTGGAATGGGAAGGAGTTGGATATCACATCTCATGCTATAGGAAGGGTCTCAGGTTTGGTATAAGCATTGAGATATCACATCTCATGCTATAGGAAGGGTCTCAGGATTGGAATGGGAAGGAGTTGTATATGACATCTCATGCCGTAGGAAGGGTCCCAGGTTTGGTATAAGCATTGAGATATCACATCTCTGCTATCGGAAGGGTCTCAGGATTGCAATGGGAAGGAGTTGGATATCCCATCTCATGTTATAGGAAGAGTCTCAGGTTTGGTATTAGAAGCATTAAGATATCACATCTCATGCTATAGGAAGTGTCTCAAGATTGGAATGGGAAGGACTTGGATATCACATCTCATGCTATAGGGAGGGTCTCAAGTTTGATATTAGAAGCATTGAGATATCACATCTCATGCTATAGGAAGGGTCTCAGGATTGGAATGGGAAGGAGTTGGATATCACATCTCATGTTATAGGAAGGGTCTCAGGTTTGGTATAAGCAGTGAGATATCACATCTCATGCTATAGGAAGTGTCTCAGGATTGGAATGGGAAGGAGTTGGATATCACATCTCATGTTATAGGAAGGATCTCAGGTTTGGTATAAGCATTGAGATATCACATGTTTGCTATCGGAAGGGTCTCAGGATTGGAATGGGAAGGAGTTGGATATTCCCATCTCATGTTATAGGAATGGTCTCAGGTTTGGTATTAGAAGCATTGAGACATCACATCTCATGCTATAGGAAGGGTCTCAGGATTGGAATGGGAAGGACTTGGATATCACATCTCATGCTATAGGGAGGGTCTCGAGTTTGATATTAGAAGCATTGAGATATCACATCTCATGATATCGGAAGGGTCTCAGGATTGGAATGGGAAGGAGTTGGATATCACATCTCATGATAAAGGAAGGGTCTAAGGTTTGGAAGGGGAAGGATTTGGATATCACATCTCATGTTATAGGACGGGTCTCAGGTTTGGTATTAGAAGCATTGAGATATCAAGTCTCATGGTATAGGAAGGGTCTCAGAATTGGAATGGGAAGGAGTTGGATATCACATCTCAAGCTATAGGAAGGGTCTCAGCATTGGAATGGGAAGGAGTTTGATATCACATCTCATGCCATAGTATGGGTCTCAGGTTTGGTATAAGCATTGGGATATCAAATCTCATGCTATCGGAAGGGTATCAGGATTGGAATTCCAAGGAGTTGGATATCCCATCTCATGCTATAGGAAGGGTCTCAGGTTGGAATGGGAAGGAGTTGGATATCACATCTCATGCTAAAGGGAGGGTCTCAGGTTTGGAAGGGGAAGGATTTGGATATCACATCTCATGTTATAGGAAGGATCTCAGGTTTGGTATAAAAAGCATTGAGATATCACATCTCATGCTATCGGAAGAATCTCAGATTTGGTATTAGAGGCATTGAGATATCACATCTCATGCCATCATAAGGGTCTCAGGATTGGAATGGGAAGGAGTTGGATATCACATCTCATGCTATAGGAAGGGTCTCAGGTTTGGAACGGGAAGGAGTTGGATATCACATCTCATGTTAGAGGAAGAGTCTCAGGTTTGGTATAAGCATTGAGATATCAAATCTCTGCAATCGGAAGTGTCTCAGGATTGGGATGGGAAGGAGTTGGATATCACATCTCATGCTATAGGAAGGGTCTCAGGTTTGGAACGGGAAGGAGTTGGATATCCCATCTCATGTTATAGGACTGGTCTCATGTTTGGTATTAGAAGCATTGAGATATCACATCTCTGCTATCGGAAGTGTCTCAGGATTGGAATGGGAAGGAGTTGGATATCACATCTCATGTTATAGGAAGGGTCTCAGGTTTGTTATTAGAATCATTGAGATATCATATTGCATGCTGTAGGGAGGGTCTAAGGATTGGAATGGAAGGACTTGGATATCACATCTCATGCTATAGGTAGGCTCTCAGGTTTGGAAAGGGAAGGAGTTGGATATCACATTTAATGTTAGAGGAAGGATCTCAGGTTTGATATTAGAGCCATTGGATATCACATCTCATGCTATAGGAAGGGTCTCAGGATTGGAATGGGAAGGAGTTGGATATCACATCTCATGCTATAGGAAGGGTTTTAGGTTTGGTATAAGCATTGAGATAATACATCTCATGCTATAGGAAGGGTCTCAGGATTGGAATGGGAAGGATCTGTATATGACATCTCATGCCATAGGAAGGGTCTCAGGTTTGGTATAAGCATTGAGATATCACATCTCTGCTTTTGGAAGGGTCTCAGGATTGTAATGGGAAGGAGTTGGATATCCCATCTCATGTTATAGGAAGAGTCTCAGGTTTGGTATAGAAGCATTGAAATATCACATCTCATGCTATAGGAAGTGTCTCAGGATTGGAATGGGAAGGACTTGGATATCACATCTCATGCTATAGGAAGGGTCTCAGGTTTGGTATAAGCAGTGAGATATCACATCTCATGCTATAGGAAGTGTCTCAGGATTGGAATGGGAAGGAGTTGGATATCACATCTCATGTTATAGGAAGGATCTCAGGTTTGGTATAAGCATTGAGATATCACATGTTTGCTATCGGAAGGGTCTCAGGATTGGAATGGGAAGGAGTTGGATATTCCCATCTCATGTTATAGGAAGGGTCTCAGGTTTGGTATTAAAAGCATTGAGACATCACATCTCATGCTATAGGAAGGGTCTCAGGATTGGAATGGGAAGGACTTAGATATCACATCTCATGCTATAGGGAGGGTCTCAAGTTTGATATTAGAAGCATTGAGATATCACATCTCATGCTATAGGAAGGGTCTCAGTATTGGAATGGGAAGGAGTTGGATATCACATCTCATGCTATAGGAAGGGTCTCAGGTTTGGTATAAGCATTGAGATATCACATCTCTGCTATGGGAAGGGTCTCAGGATTGGAATGGGAAGGAGTTGGATATTCCCATCTCATGTTATAGGAAGGGTCTATCAGGTCTTAGCATGAGACTCTTCCTATAACATTAGATGTGATATCCAACTCCTTCCCGTTCCTAACCTGAGACCCTTCCTATAGCATGAGATGTGATATCCAACTCCTTCCCATTCCAATCCTGAGACCCTTCCGATAGCTTGAGATGTGATATCTCAATGCTTCTAATATCAATACTGAGACCCTCCCTATAGCATGAGATGTGATATCTAAGTCCTTCCCATTCCAATCCTGAGACCCTTACGATAGCAGAGATGTGATATCTCAATGCTTATACCAAACCTGAGACCCTTCCTATAGCATGAGATGTGATATCCAACTCCTTCTCATTCCAATCCTGAGACCCTTCCTATAGCATGATATGTGAAATCTCAATGCTTCTACCAAAACTGAGACCCTTCCTTTAGCATGAGATGTGATATCCAACTCCTTCCCATTCCAATCCTGAGACCAGTCCTATAGCATGAGATGTGATATCTCAATGCTTCTAATACCAAACCTGAGATCCTTCCTATAACATGAGATGTGATATCCAACTCCTTCCCATTCCAATCCTGAGACCCTTCCTATAGCATGAGATGTGATATCTCAATGCTTCTAATACCAAACCTGAGATCCTTCCGATAGCATGAGATGTGATATCTCAATGCTTCTAATACCAAACCTGAGATACTTCCTATAACATGAGATGTGATATCCAAATCCTTCCCCTTCCGAACCTGAGACCCTCCCTTTAGCATGAGATGTGATATCTCAATGCTTATACCAAACCTGAGACCCTTCCTATAGCATGAGATGTGATATCCAACTCCTTCCCATTCCAATCCTGAGACCCTTCCTATAGCATGATATGTGAAATCTCAATGCTTCTACCAAAACTGAGACCCTTCCTTTAGCATGAGATGTGATATCCAACTCCTTCCCATTCCAATCCTGAGACCAGTCCTATAGCATGAGATGTGATATCTCAATGCTTCTAATACCAAACCTGAGATCCTTCCTATAACATGAGATGTGATATCCAACTCCTTCCCATTCCAATCCTGAGACCCTTCCTATAGCATGAGATGTGATATCTCAATGCTTCTAATACCAAACCTGAGATCCTTCCGATAGCATGAGATGTGATATCTCAATGCTTCTAATACCAAACCTGAGATACTTCCTATAACATGAGATGTGATATCCAAATCCTTCCCCTTCCGAACCTGAGACCCTCCCTTTAGCATGAGATGTGATATCCAACTCCTTCTCGTTCCAATCCTGATACCCTTCTGATAGCATGAGATGTGATATCTCAATGCCTCTAATACCAAACCTGAGATCCTACCTCTAACATGAAATGTGATATCCAACTCCTTCCCTTTCCAAACCTGAGAGCCTTCCTACAGCATGAGATGTGATATTCAAGTCCTTCCCATTCCAATCCTGAGACCCTTCCTATAACATGAGATGTCATATCCAACTCCTTCCCATTCCAACCTGATACCCTTCCTATAGCATGAGATGGGATATCCAACTCCTTCCAAATCCAATCCTGATACCCTTCCGATAGCATGAGATGTGATATCCCAATGCTTCTACAAAACCTGATACCCATACCATGGCATGAGATGTGATATCAAACTCCCGTCCCATACCATGAGACTTGATATCTCAATGCTTCTAATACCAAACCTGAGACCGGTCCAATAACATGAGATGTGATATCCAAATCCTTCCCCTTCCAAACCTTAGACCCTTCCTTTATCATGAGATGTGATATCCAAGTCCTTCCCATTCCATTCCTGAGACCCTTCCTATAGCATGAGATGTGATATCTCAATGCTTCTAATACCAAACCTGAGACCCTTCCTATAACATGAGATGTGATATCCAAGTCCTTCCCATTTCAATCCTGAGACCCTTCCTATAGCATGAGATGTGATATCTCAATGCTTCTAATACCAAACCTGAGACCCTTCCTATAACATGAATTCTGATATCCAAGTCCTTCCCATTCCAATCCTGAGACCCTTCCAATAGCAGAGATGTGATATCTCAATGCTTCTAATATCAAACCTGAGACCTGTCCTATAACATGAGATGGGATATCCAACTCCTTCCCGTTCCAAACCTGATACCCTTCCTATAGCATGAGATGTGATATCCAATTCCTTCCCATCCCAATCCTGAGACACCTCCGATAGCAGAGATGTGATATCTCAATGCTTATACCAAACCTGAGACTCTTCCTATAACATGAGATGTGATATCTAACTCCTTTCCGTTCCAAACCTGAGACCCTTCCTATAGCATGAGATGTGATATCCAACTCCTTCCCATTCCAAACCTGATACCCTTCCTATAGCATGAGATGTGATATCCAATTCCTTCCCATCCCAATCCTGAGACACCTCCGATAGCAGAGATGTGATATCTCAATGCTTATACCAAACCTGAGACTCTTCCTATAACATGAGATGTGATATCTAACTCCTTTCCGTTCCAATCCTGAGACCCTTCCTATAGCATGAGATGTGATATCTCAATGCTTATACCAAATCTGAGACCCTTCCTATAGCATGAGATGTGATATCCAACTCCTTCCCATTCCAATCCTGAGACCCTTCCTATAGCATGAGATGTGATATCTCAATGCTTCTAATACCAAACCTGAGATCCTTCCTATAACAAGAGATGTGATATCCAACTCCTTCCCATTCCAATCCTGAGACCCTTATGATAGCATGAGATGTGATATCTCAATGCCTCTAATACCAAACCTGAGATACTTCCGATAGCATGAGATGTGATATCTCAATGCTTCTAATACCAAACCTGAGATCCTTCCTATAACATGAGATGTGATTTCCAAATCCTTCCCCTTCCAAACCTGAGACCCTCCCTTTAGCATGAGATGTGATATACAATTCCTTCCCATTCCAATCCTGAGACCCTTCCTATAGCATGATATGTGAAATCTCAATGCTTCTACCAAAACTGAGACCCTTCCTTTAGCATGAGATGTGATATCCAACTCCTTCCCATTCCAATCTTGAGACCAGTCCTATAGCATGAGATGTGATATCTCAATGCTTCTAATACCAAACCTGAGATCCTTCCTATAACATGAGATGTGATATCCAACTCCTTCCCATTCCAATCCTGAGACCCTTCCTATAGCATGAGATGTGATATCTCAATGCTTCTAATACCAAACCTGAGATCCTTCCGATAGCATGAGATGTGATATCTCAATGCTTCTAATACCAAACCTGAGATACTTCCTATAACATGAGATGTGATATCCAAATCCTTCCCCTTCCGAACCTGAGACCCTCCCTTTAGCATGAGATGTGATATCCAACTCCTTCTCATTCCAATCCTGATACCCTTCTGATAGCATGAGATGTGATATCTCAATGCCTCTAATACCAAACCTGAGATCCTACCTCTAACATGAAATGTGATATCCAACTCCTTCCCTTTCCAAACCTGAGAGCCTTCCTACAGCATGAGATGTGATATCCAAGTCCTTCCCATTCCAATCCTGAGACCCTTCCTATAACATGAGATGTCATATCCAACTCCTTCCCATTCCAACCTGATACCCTTCCTATAGCATGAGATGGGATATCCAACTCCTTCCAAATCCAATCCTGATACCCTTCCGATAGCATGAGATGTGATATCCCAATGCTTCTACAAAACCTGATACCCATACCATGGCATGAGATGTGATATCAAACTCCCGTCCCATACCATGAGACTTGATATCTCAATGCTTCTAATACCAAACCTGAGACCGGTCCAATAACATGAGATGTGATATCCAAATCCTTCCCCTTCCAAACGTTAGACCCTTCCTTTATCATGAGATGTGATATCCAAGTCCTTCCCATTCCATTCCTGAGACCCTTCCTATAGCATGAGATGTGATATCTCAATGCTTATACCAAATCTGAGACCCTTCCTATAGCATGAGATGTGATATCCACCTCCTTCCCATTCCAATCCTGAGTCCCTTCCTATAGCATGAGATGTGATATCTCAATGCTTCTAATACCAAACCTGAGATCCTTCCTATAACATGAGATGTGATATCCAACTCCTTCCCATTCCAATCCTGAGACCCTTATGATAGCATGAGATGTGATATCTCAATGCCTCTAATACCAAACCTGAGATACTTCCGATAGCATGAGATGTGATATCTCAATGCTTCTAATACCAAACCTGAGATCCTTCCTATAACATGAGATGTGATTTCCAAATCCTTCCCCTACCAAACCTGAGACCATCCCTTTAGCATGAGATGTGATATACAACTCCTTCCCATTCCAATCCTGAGACCCTTCTGATAGCATGAGATGTGATATCTCAATGCCTCTAATACCAAACCTG
The DNA here is from genome assembly GCF_040938575.1 of Ambystoma mexicanum. Lineage (NCBI taxonomy): Eukaryota > Metazoa > Chordata > Amphibia > Caudata > Ambystomatidae > Ambystoma > Ambystoma mexicanum. The sequence goes on from NW_027182444.1 coordinate 10,787,258, forward strand.
AGATCCTACCTCTAACATGAAATGTGATATCCATCTCCTTCCCTTTCCAAACCTGAGACCCTGCCTATAGCATGAGATGTGATATTCAAGTCCTTCCCATTCCAATCCTGAGACCCTTCCTATAGCATGTGATGTGATACCTCAATACTTATACCAAACCTGAGACCCTTCCTATGGCATGAGATGTCATATACAACTCCTTCCCATTCCAATCCTGAGACCCTTCCTATAGCATGAGATCTGATATCTCAATGCTTATACCAAACCTGAGACCCTTCCTATAGCATGAGATGTGATATCCAACTTCTTCCCATTCCAATCCTAAGACCCTTCCTACAACATGAGATGTGATGTCTCAATGCTTCTAATACCAAACCTGAGATCTTTCCTATAATATGAGATGTGATATCCAACTCCTTCCCATTCCAATCCTGAGACCCTTCCTATAGCATGAGATGTGATATCTCAATGCTTATACCAAACCTGAGACCCTTCCTATAGCTTGAGATGTGATATCGAACTCCTTAACATTCCAATCCCGAGACCCTTCCTATAGCATGAGATGTGATATCTCAAGGCCTCTAATACCAAACCTGAGATCCTTCCTCTAACATGAAATGTGATATCCAACTCCTTCCCCTTCCAAACCTGAGAGCCTTCCTATAGCATGAGATATGATATCCAAGTCCTTCCCATTCCAATCCTGAGACCCTTCCTATAACATGAAATGTGATATCCAACTCCTTCCCATTCCAACCTGAGACCCTTCCTATAGCATGAGATGGGCTATCCAACTCCTTCCAAATCCAATACTGATACCCTTCCAATAGCATGAGATTTGATATCCCAATGCTTCTACCAAACCTGAGACCCATACTATGGCATAAAATGTGATATCAAACGCCTTCCCATTCCAATCCTGAGACCCTTCCTATAGCTTGAGATGTGATATCCAACTCCTTCCCATTCCAATTCTGAGACCCTTCCTATACCATGAGACTTGATATCTCAATGCTTCTAATACCAAACCTGAGACCCGTCCTATAACATGAGATGTGATATCCAAATCCTTCCCCTTCCAAACCTTAGACCCTTCCTTTATCATGAGATGTGATATCCAACTCCTTCCCATTCCAATCCTGAGACCCTTCCGATATCATGAGATTTGTTATCTCAATGCTTCTAATATCAAACTTGAGACCCTCCCTATAGCATGAGATGTGACATCCAAGCCCTCCCCATTCCAATCCTGAGACCCTTCCTATAGCATGAGATGTGATATCTCAATGCTTCTAATACCAAACCTGAGACCCTTCCTATAACATGAGATGGGATATCCAACTCCTTCCTATTCCAATCCTGAGACCCTTCCGATAGCAGAGATGTGATATCTCAATGCGTATACCAACCTGAGACCCTTCCTATAACATGAGATGTGATATCCAACTCCTTCCCATTCCAAACCTGAGACCCTTCCTATAGCATATGTGATATCCAACTCCTTCCAATTCCAAACATGAGACCCTTCCCATAGCAAGAATGTAATATCCAACTCCTTCCCATTCTAATCCTGAGACCATTCCTATAGCATGAGATGTGATATCTCAATGCTTCTAATACCAAACCTGAGATCCTTCCTATGACATGAGATGTGCTATCCAATTCCTTCCCATTCCAAACCTGAGACCCTTCCTACAGCATGCGATGTGATATCTCAATGCTTCTAATACCAAACCTGAGACCAGTCCTATAACATGAGATGGGATATCCAACTCCTTCCCGTTCCAATCCTGAGACACTTCCGATTGCAGAGATTTGATATCTCAATGCTTATACCAAACCTGAGACTCTTCCTATAACATGAGATGTTATATCCAAATCCTTCCCATCCCAATCCTGAGACACTTCCAATTGCAGAGATGTGATATCTCAATGCTTATACCAAACCTGAGACTCTTCCTATAACACGAGATGTGATATCCAACTCCTTCCCGTTCCAAACCTGAGACCCTTCCTATAGCATGAGATGTGATATCCAACTCCTTCCCATTCCAATCCTGAGACCCTTCCAATAGCATGAGATGTGATATCTCAATGCCTCTAATACCAAACCTGAGATCCTTCCTATAACATGTGATGTGATATTCAAATCCTTCCCCTTCCAAACCTGAGACCCTCCCTTTAGCATGAGATGTGATATACAACTCCTTCCCATTCCAATCCTGAGACCCTTCTGATAGCATGAGATGTGATATCTGAATGCCTCTAATACCAAACCTGAGATCCTACCTCTAACATGAAATGTGATATCCATCTCCTTCCCTTTCCAGACCTGAGACCCTGCCTATAGCATGAGCTGTGATATCCAAGTCCTTCCCATTCCAATCCTGAGACCCTTCCTATAGCATGTGATGTGATATCTCAATGCTTATACCAAACCTGAGACCCTTCTTATGGCATGAGATGTCATATACAACTCCTTCCCATTCCAATCCTGGGACCCTTCCTATAGCATGAGATGTGATATCTCAATGCTTATACCAAACCTGAGACCCTTCCTATAGCATGAGATGTGATATCTCAAGGCCTCTAATACCAAACCTGAGATCCTTCCTCTAACATGAGATGTGATATCCAACTCCTACCCATTCCAATCCTGAGACCCTTCCTATAGCAAGAGATGTGATATCCAAATCCTTCCAATTCCAATCCTGAGACCCTTCCTATAACAAGAGATGTGATATCCAACTCCTTCCCATTCCAACCTGAGACACTTCCTATAGCATGAGAAGGGATATCCAACTCCTCCGCAATCCAATCCGGAGACCCTTCCGATAGCAGAGATGTGATATCTCAATGCTTATACCAAACCTGAGACCCTTCCTATGGCATGATATGTGATATCCAACTCCTTGCCATTCAAATCCTGAGACCCTTTTATAGCATGGGAAGGGATATCCAACTCCTTCCCAATCCAATCCTGAGACCCTTCCGATAGCAGAGATGTGATATCTCAACGCTTCTACCAAACCTGAGACCCTTCCTTTAGCATGAGATGTGATATCCAAATCCTTCGCATTCCAATCCTGAGACCCTTCCTATAGCATGAGATGTGATATCTCAATGGTTCTAATACCAAACCTGAGATCCTTCCTATAACATGAGATGTGATATCCAATTCCTTCCCATTCCAAACCTGAGACCCTTCCTATAACATGAAATGTGATATCTGAAGGCCTCTAATACCAAACCTGAGATCCTTCCTCTAACATGAAATGTGATATCCAACTCCTTCCCATTCCAAACCTGAGACCCTTCCTATAACATGAAATGTGATATCCAACTCCATCCCATTCCAACCTGAGACCTTTCCTATAGCATGAGATGGGATATCCAACTCCTTCCAAATCCAATACTGATACCATTCCGATAGCATGAGATGTGATATCCCAATGCTTCTACCAAATCTGAGACCCATACTATGGCATGAGATGTGATATCAAACTCCTTCCCATTCCAACCCTGAGACCCTTCCTAAAGCTTGAGATGTGATATCCAATTTCTTCCCATTCCAATTCTGAGACCCTTCCTATACCATGAGACTTGATATCTCAATGCTTCTAACACCAAACCTGAGACCCGTCCTATAACATGAGATGTGATATCCAAATCCTTCCCCTTCCAAACCTTAGACCCTTCCTTTATCATGAGATGTGATATCCAACTCCTTCCCATTCCAATCCTGAGACCCTTCCGATATCATGAGATTTGTTATCTCAATGCTTCTAATATCAAACCTGAGACCCTCCCTATAGCATGAGATGTGACATCCAAGTCCTCCCCATTCCAATCCTGAGACCCTTCCTATAGCATGAGATGTGATATCTCAATGCTTCTAATACCAAACCTGAGACCCTTCCTATAACATGAGATGGGATATCCAACTCAGATGGGATATCCAACTCCTTCCCATTCCAATCCTGAGACCCTTCCGATAGCAGAGATGTGATATCTCAATGCTTATATCAAACCTGAGACCCTTCCTATGGCCTGAGATGTCATATACAACTCCTTCCCATTCCAATCCTGAGACCCTTCCTATAGCATGAGATGTGATATCTCAATGCTTATACCAAATCTGAGACCCTTCCTATAGCATGAGATGTGATATCCAACTCCTTCCCATTTCAATCCTGAGACCCTTCCTATAGCATGAGATGTGATGTCTCAATGCTTCTAATACCAAACCTGAGATCCTTCCTATAACATGAGATGTGATATCCAACTCCTTCCCATTCCAATCCTGAGACCCTTATGATAGCATGAGATGTGATATCTCAATGCCTCTTATACCAAACCTGAGATCCTTCCGATAGCATGAGATGTGATATCTCAATGCTTCTAATACCAAACCTGAGATCCTTCCTATAATATGAGATGTGATTTCCAAATCCTTCCCCTTCCAAACCTGAGACCCTCCCTTTAGCATGAGATGTGATATCCAACTTCTTCCCATTCCAATCCAGAGACCCTTCTGATAGCATGAGATGTGATATCTCAATGCCTCTAATACCAAACCTGAGATCCTACCTCTAACATGAAATGTGATATCCATCTCCTTCCCTTTCCAAACCTGAGACCCTGCCTATAGCATGAGATGTGATATCCAAGTCCTTCCCATTCCAATCCTGAGACCCTTCCTATAGCATGTGATGTGATATCTCAATGCTTATACGAAACCTGAGACCCTTCCTATGGCATGAGATGTCATATACAACTCCTTCCCATTCCAATCCTGAGACCCTTCCTATAGCATGAGATGTGATATCTCAATGCTTATACCAAACCTGAGACCCTTCCTATAGCATGAGATGTGATATCCAACTTCTTCCCATTCCAATCCAGAGACCCTTCCTATAGCATGAGATGTGATATCTCAATGCTTATACCAAACCTGAGACCCTTCCTATAGCTTGAGATGTGATATCCAACTCCTTCCCATTCCAATCCTGTGACCCTTCCGATAGCATGAGATGTGATATCTCAAGGCCTCTAATACCAAACCTGAGATCCTTCCTCTAACATGAAATGTGATATCCAACTCCTTCCCTTTCCAAACCTGAGAACCTTCCTATAGCATGAGATATGATATCCAACTCCTTCCCATTCCAACCTGAGACCCTTCCTATAGCATGAGATGGGATATCCAACTCCTTCCAAATCCAATACTGATACCCTTCCGATAGCATGAGATGTGATATCCCAATGCTTCTACCAAACCTGAGAACCATACTATGGCATGAGATGTGATATCAAACTCCTTCCCATTCCAATCCTGAGATGCTTCCTATAGCTTGAGATGTGATATCCAACTCCTTCCCATTCCAATTCTGAGACCCTTCTTATACCATGAGACTTGATATCTCAATGCTTCTAATACCAAACCTGAGACCCGTCCTATAACATGAGATGTGATATCCAAATCCTTCCCCTTCCAAACCTTAGACTCTTCCTTTATCATGAGATGTGATATCCAACTCCTTCCCATTCCAATCCTGAGACCCTTCCGATATCATGAGATTTGTTATCTCAATGCTTCTAATATCAAACTTGAGACCCTCCCTATAGCATGAGATGTGACATCCAAGTCCTTCCCATTCCAATCCTGAGACCCTTCCTATAGCATGAGATGTGATATCTCAATGCTTCTAATAACAAACCTGAGACCTCATGCTAAAGGGAGGGTCTCAGGTTTGAAAGGGGAAGGATTTGGATATCACATCTCATGTTATAGGAAGGATCTCAGGATTGGTATTAGAAGCATTGAGATATCACATCTCATGCTATCGGAAGGATCTCAGGTTTGGTATTAGAAGCATTGAGATATCACATCTCATGCTATCGGAAGGATCTCAGGTTTGGCATTAGAAGCATTGAGATATCACATCTCATGCTATAGCAAGGGTCTCAGGTTTGGAACGGGAAGGAGTTGGATATCCCATTTCATGTTATAGGACTGGTCTCAGGTTTGGTATTAGAAGCATTGAGATATCACATTGCATGTTGTAGGAAGGGTCTCAGGTTTGGAATGGGAAGGAATTGGATATCACATCTCATGTCATAGGAAGGATCTCAGGTTTGGTATTAGAAGCATTGAGATATCACATCTCATGCTATAGGAATGGTCTCAGGATTGGAATGGGAAGGAGTTGGATATTACATTCTTGCTATAGGAAGGGTCTCATGTTTGGAATGGGAAGGAGTTGGATATCACATATGGTATAGGAAGGGTCTCAGGTTTGGAACGGGAAGGAGTTGGATATCACATCTCATGTTGTAGGAAGCGTCTCAGGTTTGATAGAAGCATTGAGATATCACATCTCTGCTATCGGAAGTGTCTCAGGATTGGAATGGGAAGAAGTTGGATATCCCATCTCATGTTATAGGATGGGTCTCGGGTTTGTTATTAGAATCATTGAGATATCATATTTCATGCTGTAGGAAGGGTCTAAGGATTGGAATGGGAAGGACTTGGATATCACATCTCATTCTATAGGTAGGCTCTCAGGTTTGGAAAGGAAAGGCGTTGGATATCACATCTCATGCTATAGGAAGGGTCTCAGGATTGGAATGGGAAGGAGTTGGATATCACATCTCATGCTATAGGAAGGGTCTCAGGTTTGGTATAAGCATTGAGATATCACATCTCATGCTATAGGAAGGGTCTCAGGATTGGAATGGGAAGGAGTTGGATATCACATCTCATGTTATAGGAAGGATCTCAGGTTTGGTATTAGAAGCATTGAGACATCACATCTCATGCTATAGGAAGGGTCTCAGGATTGGAATGGGAAGGAGTTGTATATGACATCTCATGCCGTAGGAAGGGTCTCAGGTTTGGTATAAGCATTGAGATATCACATCTCTGCTATAGGAAGGGTCTCAGGATTGGAATGGGAAGGAGTTGGATATCCCATCTCATTTTATAGGAAGGGTCTCATGATTGGAATGGGAAGGACTTGGATATCACATCTCATGCTATAGGAAGGCTCTCAGGTTTGGAAGGGGAAAGAGTTGGATATCACATTTCATGTTAGAGGTAGGATCTCAGGTTTGGTATTAGAGGCATTGAGATAACACATCTCATGCTATCAGAAAGGTCTCAGGATTGGAATGGGAAGGAGTTGGATATCACATCTCATGCTAAAGGGAGGGTCTCAGGTTTGGAAGGGGAAGGATTTGGATATCACATCTCATGTTATAGGAAGGATCTCAGGTTTGGTATTAGAAGCATTGAGATATCACATCTCATGCTATCAGAATGGTCTCAGGATTGGAATGGGAAGGAGTTGGATATCACATCTCATACTAAAGGGAGGGTTCCAGGTTTGGAAGGGGAAGGATTTGGATATCACATCTCATGTTATCGGAAGGATCTCGGGTTTGGTATTAGAAGTATTGAGATATCACATCTCATGCTATAGGAAGGGTCTCAGGATTGGAATGGGAAGGAGTTGGATATCACATCTCATGCTAAAGGAAGGGTCTCAGGTTTGGTAGAAGCATTGAGATATCACATCTCATGCTATAGGAAGGGTCTCAGGATTGGAATGGGAAGGACTTAGATATCACATATCATGCTATAGGGAGGGTCTCAGTTTTGATATTAGAAGTATTGAGATATCACATCTCATGCTATCGGAAGTGTCTCAGGTTTGGAATGGGAAGGAGCTGGATATCACATCTCATGCTAAAGGAAGGGTCTCAGGTTTGGTAGAAGCATTGAGATATCACATCGCATGCTATAGGAAGGGTCTCAGGATTGGAATGGGAAGGACTTAGATATCACATATCATGCTATAGGGAGGGTCTCAGTTTTGATATTAGAAGCATTGAGATATCACATCTCATGCTATAGGAAGGGTCTCAGGAATGGAATGGGAAGGACTTGGATATCACATCTCATGATAAAGGAAGGGTCTAACGTTTGGAAGGGGAAGGATTTGGATATCACATCTCATGTTATTGAACCGGTCTCAGGTTTGGTATTAGAAGCATTGAGATATCAAGTCTCATGGTATGGGACGGGAGTTTGATATCACATCTCATGCCATGGTATGGGTATCAGGTTTTGTAGAAGCATTGGGATATCACATCTCATGCTATCGGAAGGGTATCAGGATTGGATTTGGAAGGAGTTGGATATCCCATCTCATGCTATGTGAAGGGTATCAGGTTGGAATGGGAAGGAGTTGGATATGACATCTCATGTTATAGGAAGGGTCTCAGGATTGGAATGGGAAGGACTTGGATATCACATCTTATGCTGTAGGAAGGCTCTCAGGTTTGGAAAGGGAAGGAGTTGGATATCACATTTCATGTTAGAGGTAGGATCTCAGGTTTGCTATTAGAGGCATTGAGATATCACATCTCATGCTATCAGAAGGGTATCAGGATTGGAATGAGAAGGAGTTGGATATCACATCTCATGCTAAAGGGAGGGTCTCAGGTTCAGAAGGGGAAGGATTTGGATATCACATCTCATGTTATAGGAAGTATCTCAGGTTTGGTATTAGAAGCATTGAGATATCACATCTCATGCTATCGGAAGGATCTCAGGTTTGGTATTAGAAGCATTGAGATATCACATCTTATGCTATAGGAAGGGTCTCAGGATTGGAATGGGAAGGAGTTGGATATCACATCTCATGTTATAGGAAGGATCTCAGGTTTGGTATTAGAAGCATTGAGATATCACATCTCATGCTATAGGACTGGTCTCAGGATTGGAATGGGAAGGAGTTGGATATCACATCTCATGCTAAAGGAAGGGTCTCAGTTTTGGTAGAAGCATTGAGATTTCACATATCATGCTATAGGAAGGGTCTCAGGATTGGAATGGGAAGGAGTTGTATATCACATCTCATGCTAAAGGGAGGGTCTCAGGTTTGGAAGGGGAAGGATTTGGAAATCACATCTCATGTTATAGGAAGGATCTCAGGTTTGGTATTAGAAGCATTGAGATATCACATCTCATGCTATCGGAAGTATCTCAGGTTTGGTATTAGAGGCATTGAGATATCATATCTCATGCTATCATAAGGGTCTCAGGATTGGAATGGGAAGGAGTTGGATATCACATCTCTTGTTATAGGAAGGATCTCAGGTTTGGTATTAGAAGCATTGAGATATCACATCTCATGCTATAGGAAGGGTCTCAGGATTGGAATGGGAAGGAGTTGGATATCACATCTCATGCAATAGGAAGGGTCTCAGATTTGGTATAAGCATTGAGATATCACATCTCATGCTATAGGAAGGGTCTCAGGATTGGAACGGAAAGGAGTTAGATATCACATCTCATGTTATAGGAAGAGTCTCAGGTTTGGTATAAGCATTGAGATATCACATCTCTGCTATCGGAGGTGTCTCAGGATTGGGATGGGAAGGAATTGGATATCACATCTCATGCTATAGGAAGGGTATCAGGTTTGGAACGGGAAGGAGTTGGATATCACATCTCATGCTATAGGAAGGGTCTCAGGTTTGGAACGGAAAGGAGTTAGATATCAGATCTCATGTTATAGGAAGAGTCTCAGGTTTGGTATAAGCATTGAGATATCACATCTCTGCTATCGGAGGTGTCTCAGGATTGGGATGGGAAGGAATTGGATATCACATCTCATGCTATAGGAAGGGTATCAGGTTTGGAACGGGAAGGAGTTGGATATCCCATCTCATGTTATAGGACAGGTCTCAGGTTTGATATTAGAAGCATTGAGATATCACATCTCTGCTATTGGAAGGGTCTCAGGATTGGAATGGGAAGGACTTGGATATCAGAATTCATGTTATAGGAAGGGTCTCAGGTTTGGTATTAGAAGCATTGAGATATCACATCTCATGCTATAGGAAGGGTCTCAGGATTGAAATGGGAAGGACTTGGATATCACATCTCATGTTATAGGAAGGGTCTCAGGTTTGGTATTAGAAGCATTGAGATATCACATCTCATGCTATAGGAAGGGTCTCAGGAATGGAATGGGAAGGACTTGGATATCACATCTCATGATAAAGGAATTGTCTAAGGTTTGGAAGGGGAAGGATTTGGATATCACATCTCATGTTATTGGACCGGTCTCAGGTTTGGTATTAGAAGCATTGAGATATCAAGTCTCATGGTATGGGACGGGAGTTTGATATCACATCTCATGCCACGGTATGGGTATCAGGTTTTGTAGAAGCATTGGGATATCACATCTCATGCTATCGGAAGGGTATCAGGATTGGATTTGGAAGGAGTTGGATATCCCATCTCATGCTATAGGAAGGGTATCAGGTTGGAATGGGAAGGAGTTGGATATGACATCTCATGTTATAGGAAGGGTCTCAGGATTGGAATGGGAAGGATTTGGATATCACATCTCATGTTATAGGAAGTATCTCAGGTTTGGTATTAGAAGCATTGAGATATCACATCTCATGCTATCGGAAGGATCTCAGGTTTGGTATTAGAAGCATTGAGATATCACATCTCATGCTATAGGAAGGGTCTCAGGATTGGAATGGGAAGGAGTTGGATATCACATCTCATGTTATAGGAAGGATCTCAGGTTTGGTATTAGAAGCATTGAGATATCACATCTCATGCTATAGGACTGGTCTCAGGATTGGAAAGGGAAGGAGTTGGATATCACATTTCATGTTAGAGGTAGGATCTCAGGTTTGGTATTAGAGGCATTGAGATATCACATCTCATGCTATCAGAAGGGTATCAGGATTGGAATGGAAAGGAGTTGGATATCACATCTCATGCTAAAGGGAGGGCCTCAGGTTCGGAAGGGGAAGGATTTGGATATCACATCTCATGTTATAGGAAGTATCTCAGGTTTGGTATTAGAAGCATTGAGATATCACATCTCATGCTATCGGAAGGATCTCAGGTTTGGTATTAGAAGCATTGAGATATCACATCTCATGCTATAGGAAGGGTCTCAGGATTGGAATGGGAAGGAGTTGGATATCACATCTCATGTTATAGGAAGGATCTCAGGTTTGGTATTAGAAGCATTGAGATATCACATCTCATGCTATAGGACTGGTCTCAGGATTGGAATGGGAAGGAGTTGTATATCACATCTCATGCTAAAGGAAGGGTCTCAATTTTGGTAGAAGCATTGAGATTTCACATATCATGCTATAGGAAGGGTCTCAGGATTGGAATGGGAAGGAGTTGGATATCACATCTCATGCTATAGGAAGGGTCTCAGGTTTGGTATAAGCATTGAGATATCACATCTCATGCTATCGGAAGGATCTCAGGTTTGGTATTAGAAGCATTGAGATATCACATCTCATGCTATAGGAAGGGTCTCAGGATTGGAATGGGAAGGAGTTGGATATCACATCTCATGTTATAGGAAGGATCTCAGGTTTGGTATTAGAAGCATTGAGATATCACATCTCATGCTATAGGACTGGTCTCAGGATTGGAATGGGAAGGAGTTGGATATCACATCTCATGCTAAAGGAAGGGTCTCAGTTTTGGTAGAAGCATTGAGATTTCACATATCATGCTATAGGAAGGGTCTCAGGATTGGAATGGGAAGGAGTTGGATATCACATCTCATGCTATAGGAAGGGTCTCAGGTTTGGTATAAGCATTGAGATATCACATCTCTGCTATCGGAAGGGTCTCAGGATAGGAATGGGAAGGACTTAGATATCACATCTCATGCTATAGGGAGGTCTCAGTATTGATATTAGAAGCATTGAGATATCATATCTCAAGCTATCGGAAGGGTCTCAGGATTGGAATGGGAAGGAGTTGGATATCACATCTCATGCTATAGGAAGGGTCTCAGGTTAGGAACAGGAAGGAGTTGGATATCACATCTCATGTTATAGGAAGAGTCTCATGCTAAGACCTGATAGACCCTTCCTATAACATGGGATGGGAATATCCAACTCCTTCCCATTCCAATCCTGAGACCCTTCCCATAGCAGAGATGTGATATCTCAATGCTTATACCAAACCTGAGACCCTTCCTATAGCATGAGATGGGATATCCAACTCCTTCCCATTCCAATACTGAGACCCTTCCTATAGCATGAGATGTGATATCTCAATGCTTCTAATATCAAACTTGAGAACCTCCCTATAGCATGAGATGTGATATCCAAGTCCTTCCCATTCCAATCCTGAGACACTTCCTATAGCATGAGATGTGATATCTCAATGCTTCTAATACCAAACCTGAGACTCTTCCTATAACATGAGATGGGATATCCAACTCCTTCCCATTACAATCCTGAGACCCTACCGAAAGCAGAGATGTGATATCTCAATGCTTATACCAAACCTGAGACCCTTCCTATGGCATGAGATGTCATATACAGATCCTTCCCATTCCAATCCTGAGACCCTTCCTATAGCATGAGATGTGATATCTCAATGCTTATACCAAACCTAAAACCCTTCCTATAGCATGAGATGTGATATCCAACTCCTTCCCATTCCAATCCTGAGACCATTCCTATAGCATGAGATGTGATATCCAATGGCTCTAATATCAAACCTGAGATCCTTCCTCTAACATTAAATGTGATATCCAACTCCTTCCCTTTCCAAACCTGAGAGCCTACCTATAGCATGAGATGTGATATCCAAGTCCTTCCCATTTCAATCCTTAGACCCTTCCTACAGCATGCAATATGATATCTCAATGATTCTAATAACAAACCTGAGACCCGTCCTATAACATGAGATGTGATATCCAACTCCTTCCCATTCCAATCCTGAGACACTTCCGATAGCAGAGATGTGATATCTCAATGCTTCTAATACCAAACCTGAGACCAGTCCTATAACATGAGATGGGATATCCAACTCCTTCCCGTTCCAAACCTGAGACCCTTCCTATAGCATGAGATGTGATATCCAACTCCGTCCCATCCCAATCCTGAGACACTTCCGATTGCAGAGATTTGATATCTCAATGCTTATACCAAACCTGAGACTCTTCCTATAACATGAGATGTGATATCCAACTCCTTCCCATTCCAAACCTGAGACCCTTCCTATAGCATGAGATGTGATATCCAACTCCTTCCCATTCCAATCCTGAGACCCTTATGATAGCATGAGATGTGATATCTCAATGCCTCTAATACCAAATCTGAGATTCTTCCGATAGCATGAGATGTGATATCCAAATCCTTCCCCTTCCAAACCTGAGACCCTCCCTTTAGCATGAGATGTGATATCCAACTCCTTCCCATTCCAACCTGAGACCCTTCCTATAGCATGAGATGGGATATCCAACTCCTTGGAATTCCAATCCTGATACCCTTCCGATAGCATGAGATTTGATATCCCAATGCTTATACCAAACCTGAGACCCATACTATGGCATGAGATGTGATATCAAACTCCTTCCCATTCTAATCCTGAAATCCTGAGACCCTTCCTATAGCTTGAGATGTGATATCCAACTCCTTCCCATTCCAATTCTGAGACCCTTCCTATACCATGAGACTTGATATCTCAATGCTTCTAATACCAAACCTGAGTCCTGTCCTATAACATGAGATGTGATAGCCAAATCCATCCCCTTCCAAACCTTAGACCCTTCCTTTATCATGAGATGTGATATCCAACTCCTTCCCATTCCAATCCTGAGACCCTTCCGATATCATGAGATGTGATATCTCAATGCTTCTAATATCAAACTCGAGACCCTCCCTATAGCATGAGATGTGATATCCAAGTCCTTCCCATTCCAATCCTGAGACCCTTCCTATAGCATGAGATGTGATGTCTCAATGCTTCTAATACCAAACCTGAGACCCTTCCTATAACATGAGATGGGAATATCCAACTCCTTCCCATTATAATCCTGAGACCCTTCCGATAGCAAACATGTGATATCTCAATGCTTATACCAAACCTGAGATCCTTCCTATAACATGAGATGTGATATCCGACTCCTTCCCATTCCAATCCTGAGACACTTCCTATAGCATGAGATGTGATATCTCACTGCTTATACCAAACCTGAGACCCTTCCTATAGCATGAGATGTGATATCCAAGTCCTTCCCATTCCAATCCTGACACACTTCCTATAGCATTTGAGATGTGATATCTCAATGCTTCTAATACCAAATCTGAGACTCTTCCTATAACATGAGATGGGATATCCAACTCCTTCCCATTACAATCCTGAGACCCTTCCGAAAGCAGAGATGTGATATCTCAATGCTTATACCAAACCTGAGACCCTTCCTATGGCATGAGATGTGATATCTCAATGCTTATACCAAACCTAAAACCCTTCCTATAGCATGAGATGTGATATCCAACTCCTTCCCATTCCAATCCTGAGACCCTTCCTATAGCATGAGATGTGATATCCAAAGGCTCTAATATCAAACCTGAGATCCTTCCTCTAACATTAAATGTGATATCCAACTCCTTCCCTTTCCAAACCTGAGAGCCTACCTATAGCATGAGATGTGATATCCAAGTCCTTCCATTCCAATCCTTAGACCCTTCCTACAGCATGCAATATGATATCTCAATGATTCTAATAACAAACCTGAGACCCGTCCTATAACATGAGATGTGATATCCAACTCAATCCCATTCCAATCCTGAGACACTTCCGATAGCAGAGATGTGATATCTCAATGCTTCTAATACCAAACCTGAGACCAGTCCTATAACATGAGATGGGATATCCAACTCCTTCCCGTTCCAAACCTGAGACCCTTCCTATAGCATGAGATGTGATATCCAACTCCTTCCCGTTCCAAACCTGAGACCCTTCCTATAGCATGAGATGTGATATCCAACTCCTTCCCATTCCAATCCTGAGACCCTTATGATAGCATGAGATGTGATATCTCAATGCCTCTAATACCAAATCTGAGATTCTTCCGATAGCATGAGATGTGATATCTCAATGCTTCTTATACCAAACCTGAGATCCTTCCTATAACATGAGATGTGATATCCAAATCCTTCCCCTTCCAAACCTGAGACCCTCCCTTTAGCATGAGATGTGATATCCAACTCCTTCCCATTCCAACCTGAGACCCTTCCTATAGCATGAGATGGGATATCCAACTCCTTGGAATTCCAATCCTGATACCCTTCCGATAGCATGAGATTTGATATCCCAATGCTTATACCAAACCTGAGACCCATACTATGGCATGAGATGTGATATCAAACTCCTTCCCATTCCAATGCTGAGACCCTTCCTATAGCTTGAGATGTGATATCCAACTCCTTCCCATTCCAATTCTGAGACCCTTCCTATACCATGAGACTTGATATCTCAATGCTTCTAATACCAAACCTGAGACCCGTCCTATAACATGAGATGTGATATCCAAATCCTTCCCCTTCCAAACCTTAGACCCTTCCTTTATCATGAGATGTGATATCCAACTCCTTCCCATTCCAATCCTGAGACCCTTCCGATATCATGAGATGTGATATCTCAATGCTTCTAATATCAAACTCGAGACCCTCCCTATAGCATGAGATGTGATATCCAAGTCCTTCCCATTCCAATCCTGAGACCCTTCCTATAGCATGAGATGTGATGTCTCAATGCTTCTAATACCAAACCTGAGACCCTTCCTATAACATGAGATGGGAATATCCAACTCCTTCCCATTCCAATCCTGAGACCCTTCCGATAGCAAACATGTGATATCTCAATGCTTATACCAAACCTGAGATCCTTCCTATAACATGAGATGTGATATCCAACTCCTTCCCATTCCAATCCTGAGACACTTCCTATAGCATGAGATGTGATATCTCACTGCTTATACCAAACCTGAGACCCTTCCTATAACATGAGATGTGATATCCAACTCCTTCCCATTCCAATCCTGAGACCCTTCCTATAGCATGAGATGTGATATCTCAATGCTTCTAATATCAAACTTGAGACCCTCCCTATAGCATGAGATGTGATATCCAAGTCCTTCCCATTCCAATCTTGAGACACTTCCTATAGCATGAGATGTGATATCTCAATGCTTCTAATACCAAACCTGAGACTCTTCCTATAACATGAGATGGGATATCCAACTCCTTCCCATTGCAATCCTGAGACCCTTCCGAAAGCAGAGATGTGATATCTCAATGCTTATACCAAACCTGGGACCCTTCCTACGGCATGAGATGTCATATACAACTCCTTCCCATTCCAATCCTGAGACCCTTCCTATAGCATGAGATGTGATATCTCAATGCTTATACCAAACCTGAGACCCTTCCTATAGCATGAGATGTGATATCCAACTCCTTCCCATTCCAATCCTGAGACCCTTCCTATAGCATGAGATGTGATGTCTCAATGCTTCTAATACCAAACCTGCGATCCTTCCTATAACATGAGATGTGAAATCCAACTCCTTCCATTCCAATCCTGAGACCCTTCCTATAGCATGAGATGTGATATCTCAATGCTTATACTAAACCTGAGACCCTTCCTTTAGCATGAGATGTGATATCCAACTCCTTCCGATTCCAATCCTGAGACCCTTCCTATAGCATGAGATGTGATATCTCAATGCCTCTAATACCAAACCTGAGATCCTTCCTCTAACATGAAATGTGATATCCAACTCCTTCCCTTTCCAAACCTGAGAGCCTATCCATAGCATGAGATGTGATATCCAAGTCCTTCCCATTCCAATCCTTAGACCCTTCCTACAGCATGCAATAACACTACTCACTTCAGACCTGGGAACGCCAAGTGTACGAATCATGTGAGAGTGACAAGGACTTGATATACTACACAACCTGGTGGCGGTTACAGAGCAAGACTCCTGTGTAGGCTGGTCAGTCTGCTGGATGGCCCAGAGACGCTTCCGAAGGCTTACTAGCAGGAGATGGTGAAAATGCCGAGAATAGCTGTCCCCGCTATTCCAAGGGTCGAAGTACCAGTACAGGCCTTCTGGTTCGATCAAAGGTGAAAAGGGTTTCACAAGGCGACAGCAGTGCAGAGGAGCAGTCCTTCAGCGGGTCACCAGCGATTCCTCGGTTCAGCCTCTTGGTTGCAGGATACTTGGCTCCTGTATTCCTTCGTTCGTGAGAACTCAGGAGATTGACATGGTACTGGTGTTTCCAGCCCCCTCTTATCCACGGTTCCCTTCGCGCCAAAACGGAGGGGACCCAATGGGAGATCCGCTCATCAACACTCACACCATTCGTGGACCTATCACGGACCACGGTGGTCCCAGGCATTCACACCACCCTAGACTCTCTGGCACCCAGGATGTGTATTGGGACCAGACATCCCAGCCCACATCCTGGAGGCACACACAAGACATGTAGAAGCCTGCGAAAGCATCTGTGTTTCGCGGGAAAGCACATGCCCAAATAAGGAAGGCCCCACGTCGGCTCGACCTGGGGAAGGTGAAGGGAGCAAGACGGTCAGCGGACAGGACAAAGGAGCCTCGTGGTCTGGCCATTTTGGGATCTAGGCCACCATTTTGGGTTAAGCGCGAGAAACGCGCTTAGCACGCCAAAAGGATCTCAAAACACAAGAAACAATCGCTGCCACCATTCCCGTCCGTGAATCACTTGCACCGATCAGTTACAATCCTGAAAGAGTATCTAGGGCCTGTAGAAGGCTAGAGACCCAAGAGAGCAGTAACTTAGCTTACAGTGCCCTCTTGTGTCATGTTGCACGAAAGCTGCAACATGATACAAGAAACTACGGAAACCAGCGTTTCCTGGTACTGACTGTCTTAAGGGCATGACAGTTTCCCCGTAAGAAATGAGCGAAAGCCCAGAGGAGTGCGGCAGAAGGCTGCACTTCTCGGGCAAAGTCGAGAACAAGGTGAAAAACAACAGCAAAAAGTTTAGGGGTTGCCACATGGAAGGAAAATTACCTACAATTACGAAATCTTTCCTAACACTCGCCCCTCCCAGACTATGGACAGGGGGAACTAATCCACCCCTGGATGAGTCTCTTGTTCAGGTCGGTTAAACATTCTCCACAACCCATCAGCATTGCTATGTTGGACACCTGGCCTATGCTCAATAGTGAAGTCGAAGCCTTGTAGACTTATGGACCACCTAAGCAACTTTGGATTCTCCCCCTTCATGTTTATTAGCCACTTTAAGGGCTTATGGTCAGTTTGCACAGTGAAGTGGGTCCCATAGAGGTAGGGCCTCAGCTTCCTTAGGGCCCACACAACAGAGAAACATTCTTTCTCTACCGTGGACCATCTGAGCTCTCTGTCCTTAAACTGGCGACTAATAAAACCAATAGGGTGTTCCTTACCCTTCTCATCTACTTGCGATAGTACAGCTCCTATCCCAGTGTCAGAGGCGTCCGTCTGCACGATAAAAGGTCTTTGATAATCAGGGGCCCTGAGGACAGGGGCCTGGCACAAGGAGTCTTTTAAGCCATTGAAGGCCTTCTCACACTCGTCGGTCCAAGTTACCTTCTTGGGTTTCTTCAGAGTTGTGAGGGCAGTCAGAGGGGCAGCTATGGTGCCATAGTCTGCCACAAAATTGCGGTAATACCCCGTGAGTCCTAAGAAGGCTCTCACTTGGGTTTGTGTAGTGGGGGTAGGCCAGTCTTGTACTGCTTGTACTTTACTGGGTAGAGGCTGTATCCTCCCTCCACCTACTTCATGTCCAAGGTAAAACACTGAGCCTTGTCCAATCTGGCGTTTACTAGCCTTTATGGTCAAGTGTGCTTTCTGAAGAGCCTGGAGCACAATCCCGAGGTGTTTCACATGGTCAGGTGGCACTGAAAACTGCTATATCGTCCAGATATGCAAGACAGAATTCGTCCAACCCAACAGAATTCGTCCAACCCATTCAAAACATGATGCACAAGCCTCTGGAAAGTGGCAGGTGCATTCTTCAACCCGAACGGCATTACCCGGAATTGGTAAAGGCCGTCTGGAGTAGAAAACGCTGTCTTCTCCTTGGCATGTTCTGCTAAAGCTATTTGCCAATAGCCAGCAGTGAGGTCAAACGTGCTGAGGTACTTGGAGGCACCCAAAGTATCCACCAGCTCATCTGTTCGAGGCAAGGGGTGTGCATCTGTCTTGGTGACAGCATTCAGAGCCCTGTAATCCACACAGAACCTCAATTCAGAAGTGCCTGCCTTTGGAACGAAAACCACAGGGCTGGACCAAGGACTACTAGAGGGTTCAATCACCCCAAGGTCTAACATCTTGTTGACCTCGGTCTTAATATAAGACCGTACTTTGTCTGACATCCTGTATCCCCTACTTTTGGTAGGTACACTTTCTCCTGTGTCTATGTTATGTTTGCACCAAGGTGTCAAACCAGGCGACTGTGAAAACAGGGGGGAAAACTGCCTAAGCAAACTTTTCACCTCAGCCTGCTGATCAGAAGTCAGGTGAGGGGCCACTCGGACACCCTCAAAGGAGCTATCTGAAGGACCGCTTTGGAACAGGTCGGGGAGAGGTTCAGACTCCTCTTCCTCAACATCTGAAGCCAGTAACAGTGCTGCAATTTCGACTCTTGGGACGAAAGCCTTCAGCCTATTCACGTGAAACACTTTTGGAGCCTGTCCAGGCCTTCCAAGGTCCACTAAATAGTTAACCTCACCCAGGGGCTCCACCACTGTGTAAGGGCCTGACCATTTGTCCTGTAAAGCTCAAGGCCTTATGGGATTCATGATCAGGACTTGCTGACCAGGTGTAAAGTTGATGAGGGAAGCTTTCTGGTCGTACCAATGTTTCACCAGCGCTTGTACTGCCTTCAATTTATCACTAGCCAAGCCCATCAGAAGTACCATCCGTTTTCTGAGCCCTAGCACATAATCAACTACGTTGGTAGTAACAGGGGGAGTGGGCATCTCCCATCCCTCTTTGACTATGGCTAAGGGTCCCCGTACAGGATGACCAAACAGAAGTTTGAAGGGGCTGAAGCCAACACCCTCCTGTGGTACCTCTCGGTAGGCAAACAGTAAGCATGGTAAAAGAAGATCCCATTGTCTTCTCTGAAGCTTCTCCAGAGCCCCAATCATGCTTTTTAACGTTCTGTTGAAACGTTCCACCAGACCATTGGTCTGGGGGTGGTATGCAGAAGAGAACTTGTAGGTGACCCCACATTCTTTCCACATAGCCTGCATATACTTCGACATAAAGTTGCTGCCACGATCTGACACAACTTCTTTAGGGAAGCCAACCCTAGTAAATATGCCAAGTAAAGCTTTTGCAACTGACTTGGCAGTTACAGTTTTCAATGGGATGGCCTCAGGATATCTGGTTGCATGGTCGACCAGCACCAGGATAAACCTATTGCCCGAGGATGTTTGCGGGTCAAGGGGACCAACGATGTCGATCCCTACCCTTTCAAATGGTACCCCCACAACTGGGAGCGGTACCAACGGAGCTTGGATTGTCGAGCCAACCTTACCAGATAACTGGCAGGAGGCACAACTCCTGCAGTGACTTTCTACTTGCACCCCCATCTTGGGCCAGTAGAAGTGCATGGATAACCTTTGCTTGGTCCTCTTAATACCAAGGTGACCAGCAAGGAGCACTTCATGCGCCAACTGCAGGAGGAAGGGCCTAACAGCAAGGGGAACCACCAACCTCCTATGGTCTCCTTCTGTAGACTCTGTGGGCTCACTATACAGGAGTCCACCTTCCCAATAAATCCTATGCGTCCCAGGAGGTTCACCCTCAAGCTGGGAGCAGGCCTGTCTCCTTAGGACTTCCAGAGATGGGCACTCACGTTGGCCTTTACTGAATTCGTCCCTATCAGGACCTCCTTCAACTAACAAGTCTTTTAGTTCAGGATGGTCGTTGGGGTCAAATACTTCAGGCATCGCCACCTCCTCCTCAGGCCCGGGCGATTGACCAACTTCCTCCACCGCAGTGGTAGGCGAGCTCGGGGGAATATTCTCTTTCCCTCGTCTTGACTTGTTGACTCCTTTCGCCTTGGGTTTCCCCTTCGGCTGGGGCGGCGTATTGGTCTTGGCCAATGCTGCCCGTGCAGACACCTCCGATAGCAGAGATGTGATATCTCAATGCTTATACCAAACCTGATACCCTTCCTATAGCATGAGATGTGATATCCAATTCCTTCCCATCCCAATCCTGAGACACCTCCGATAGCAGAGATGTGATATCTCAATGCTTATACCAAACCTGAGACTCTTCCTATAACATGAGATGTGATATCTAACTCCTTTCCGTTCCAATCCTGAGACCCTTCCTATAGCATGAGATGTGATATCTCAATGCTTATACCAAATCTGAGACCCTTCCTATAGCATGAGATGTGATATCCAACTCCTTCCCATTCCAATCCTGAGACCCTTCCTATAGCATGAGATGTGATATCTCAATGCTTCTAATACCAAACCTGAGATCCTTCCTATAACAAGAGATGTGATATCCAACTCCTTCCCATTCCAATCCTGAGACCCTTATGATAGCATGAGATGTGATATCTCAATGCCTCTAATACCAAACCTGAGATACTTCCGATAGCATGAGATGTGATATCTCAATGCTTCTAATACCCCTTCCAAACCTTAGACCCTTCCTTTATCATGAGATGTGATATCCAACTCCTTCCCATTCCAATCTTGAGACCCTTCCGATATCATGAAATGTGATATCTCAATGCTTCTATCAAACTTGAGACCCTCCCTATAGCATGAGATGTGATATCCAAGTCCTTCCCATTCCAATCCTGAGACCCTTCCTATAGCATGAGATGTGATATCTCAATGCTTCTAATACCAAACCTGAGACCCTTCCTATAACATGAGATGGGAATATCCAACTCCTTCCCATTCCAATCCTTAGACCCTTCCTACAGCATGCAATATGATATCTCAATGATTTTAATAAAAAACCTGAGACCCGTCCTATAACATGAGATGGGATATCCAACTCCTTCCCATTCCAATCCTGAGACACTTCCGATGGTAGAGATGTGATATCCCAATGTTTATACCAAACCTGAGACCCTTCCTATAACATGAGATGTGATATCCAACTCCTTCCCATTCCAATCCTGAGAGCCTTCCTATAGCATGAGATGTGATATCCAACTCCATCCCATTCCAATCCTGAGACCCTTCCTATAGCATGAGATGTGATGTCTCAATGCTTCTAATACCAAACCTGAGATCCTTCCTTTAACATGAGATGTGATATCCAACTCCTTCCATTCCAATCCTTAGACCCTTCCTACAGCATGCAATATGATATCTCAATGATTTTAATAAAAAACCTGAGACCCGTCCTATAACATGAGATGGGATATCCAACTCCTTCCCATTCCAATCCTGAGACACTTCCGATAGCAGAGATGTGATATCTCAATGTTTATACCAAACCCGAGACCCTTCCTATAACATGAGATGTGATATCCAACTCCTTCCCGTTCCAAACCTGAGCCCTTCCTTTAGCATGAGATGTGATATCCAGCTCCTTCCCATTCCAATCCTGAGACACTTCCGATAGCATGAGATGTGATATCTCAAGGCTTCTAATATCCTGACTGCTGTACCATTTAAAGTAAGATTTACAGGTATTACTGGGAACATACGGAGTGGGCCGTCAGCCAGCTTAGTGGGCATCAGAGTAGCTCTGGAAACTTCCTCTGAGTCTACCAAGGTAGAATCCACTACAGTTCGACTGCACCCACTATCCCTAAGAGCTGGAGTATCTACTCCATTGATCAGCACACTGTCTTTAAAGTAGTGCTTGGTATTATCTGGAATCCTAGCATAAGCCTCTGCGACTTTAGGCTCCCAGGAACCCAGGGAAACTAAAACTACCTCAGCCCCTATCCCGCTGGGAAATGAGTCTGAGGAGAAGGATGCTCCTGTAATCTCTTCTTCCTCGTAGGAGGAGAAGGCCAGATTAGCGGAGTGGACCCCCAAAGGTCTAACCTTACACCGGGGATCCCCCTTCACGTGGTCAGTTGCTCCACAAGCAAAACAAGATCCATTGGGTCTGTTTACATAGGGAGGCTTATTGTAACCAGAGTTCTGTTTCGGAGGCTGACCTCCACTACCCTGTGAGTTCTCTTGTGTCTTACCCTTATTTTTCTTTTTGTGGCCCTTTTGAGAAGAAGATTTATCAGATTCTCCACCCTCCTTATCTTTGGACTTTTTCCCTTCCTCCTGCTTACCAGGATGAGTTTTGTCCTTATGGGACACTCGATGTGACACCCATAAGTCTGCTGCAATGGCCAGCTTCTTAGGATCTATCTCCTTCGAATCGGCCAAATGCTGCTTAAGCTCCGGGGAAGAAGATGCAAAAATGTGTTCCAGCATGACAAGATTTATCATGCCTTCGAAGGTAGAAACCTTATAACCTTCGACCCAGCCAGTTAAGTTTTTCAAGGATTCAGTGACATAAGATACCCAAGTACCACCTTCCTTTTTCTTATACTCTATGAATCGTTTCAAATATTGGGCCGGAGTCTTCCCAAACTTTAAAATGAGAGTTTGCTTTAACATTGCGAAATCAGCTCGCTCAGCCTTCGACATTTCCATAATGGCACTACAGCCAGAATGGGGCAGTCTGCTGAGTAACCAGGCAATCTTATCAGCATTGTCAACTTGTTGAACTTCGCATGCATACTCAAACGCATTCAGCCAGTCCATAATGTCATTCCTTTCCTCATACACACTGACCAGATCTTTCGGAAACCGTGGATGAGAGGAGGCCCCAGACCCATGTCCAGGACCCTTGGACCCATTTGCAACCTGAAGCTTGGCCAGTTCCAACTGGTGATCCCTGTCTTTCTGTTTTTCTGACTGTTCGATTTTTAGTTTGGCTATGCTGAATTCAAGCTCCTTCTGCCTAAACCGCAGCTCTTGCTTCTTGAATTCAAGCATAGCCTCCCCATCAACACTGGCAGAGGAAACATTAGACATCTCATCCTCCCTGTCCTCGTGGTCGCGGGGATCAGTGCAGCGGCAGAACCCTCGGTTCTACCAGTGAGAGCAGCCCCACCTCCTTCCGCACTGTCCTCAGAAGTTATAGCGTCAAGCTGCGCTTCTTGCCACGCCACGATTCTTTGGATCATATCCAATTTCGTGCCTTGAGAGGAAACACCTCTCTCCGCACACATCTTTTTCAATGTTTCTGATTTGGAAGCATTTAAAGTTAACAAGGTATTTGTTTCCATACTGTTAGATAGGACTATGGCCTTTTTAAAGTTATACTACAACAATTCACTACGTGTCCTGGTAGGAATAACTTGAAATGCCTTAGTTCGTGCGCAACACTGGATACCTTCAGTGGTATCCCACCGCTGTACACCAATTTCTTAAGACGGATTTCTGAACTCTGTCCTGGTGGCGCAGAAGTTCAGGAGGCCAACCTAATTACTTGGAACAGGGTAACCTCTGGACAAGACGGACCAATCAAGGTAGCGATCGCGGCGGTCAAGACTAGGTCTCAAGAGGGGTGAGGGTGACTGAAAGCCTGCAATGAGCACACAAAGCAAGGACACTTACAAACTACTCCAAACAGGTGCTATATTAAAAATATATACACATTTATTCCAAGGCCTTTAAAACAATGACCGTAGCGAGAAATCACAATACAACTCTAGTAAACCAGCACATACCATACCAATACAATATATACACAAATACAAACAAGTCTCAAGCGTTAGATGCACGAAATGTGTAGTCCACCTAAAAGGGAAGGAAAACAGGCAGTGCGAAATAATGCTTAGACCCAGTCCGCCTTCAGAGGCACCTAACTAAAAGGAAGTCCGAGCCCTACGAAGAGTGGAGCCTTGTGCTCAAAAGTACCTGCACACGCTGGTGCCAACGGGCAAAAGGGGAGTCTCTTCGAGGGAGATCAGGCAGTTCAGTTTAGTGCACAAACGAAGAAGAACAGTGTTCCGCGACTCAAGCGCAGCCTCCACTGTGGGCAGAAGCAGAGCGCGAGTACGGAAAGGCGTGCTGTTTTGACACAGCGGGGAAAAGCTATGGGCTCCTGCAGGAGGGCGACCAGTTCCTAGCTATGCTACTCACCGGTCCCCGATGCAAGCAGACCCAGGCTTCTCCGCGTCAGTTTCAGTCGCTGGCAGGTTCAGAAGAGCAGGGGACGTCTCGTCGTCGTGTTGAGTCTGCAGCAGCAGAGTTGAGTAAAAGACGTCCCAAACGAAGGAACCCGCACAGTTTGTTACCACAGCAGGGCAACGGAGCGGCCGTGTGTATCTGAGCCAAATGTACACTACTCACTTCAGACCTGGGAACGCCAAGTGTACGAATCGTGTGAGAGTGACAAGGACTCGATATACTACACAACCTGGTGGCAGTTACAGAGCAAGACTCCTGTGTAGGCTGGTCAGTCTGCTGGATGGCCCAGAGACGCTTCCGAAGGCTTACTAGCAGGAGCTGGTGAAGATGCCGAGAATAGCTGTCCCCGCTATTCCAAGGGTCGAAGTACTAGTACAGGCCTTCTGGTTCGATCAAAGGTGAAAAGGGTTTCACAAGGCGACAGCAGTGCAGAGGAGCAGTCCTTCAGCTGGTCACCAGCGATTCCTCGGTTCAGCCTCTTGGTTGCAGGATACTTGGCTCCTGTATTCCTTCGTTCGTGAGAACTCAGGAGATCGCGACATGGTAGTGGTGTTTCCAGCCCCCTCTTATCCACGGTTCCCTTCGCGCCAAAACGGTGGGGACCCAATGGGAGATCCGCTCATCAACACTCACACCATTCGTGGACCTATCACGGACCACGGTGGTCCCAGGCATTCACACAGGACCAGACATCCCAGCCCACATCCTGGAGGCACACACAAGACATGTAGAAGCCCGCGAAAGCATCCGTGTTTCGCGGGAAAGTACATGCCCAAATAAGGAAGGCCCCGGGTCGGCTCGACCTGGGGAAGGTGAAGGGAGCAAGACGGTCAGCGGACAGGACAAAGGAGCCTCGTGGTCTGGCCATTTTGGGAGCCAGGCCACCATTTTGGGTTAAGTGCGAGAAACGCGCTTAGAACGCCAAAAGGAGCTCAAAACACAAGAAACGATCGCTGCCACCATTCCCGTCCGTGAATCACTTGCACCGATCAGTTACAATCCTGAAAGAGTATCTAGGGCCTGTAGAAGGTTAGAATCCCAAGAGAGCAGTAACTTAGCTTACAGTGCCCTCTTGTGTCATGTTGCACGAAAGCCGCAACATGATAAAAGAAACTACGGAAAACAGCGTTTCCCGGTACTGACTGTCTTAAGGCCATGTCAGTTTCCCCGTAGGAAAGGAGCGAAAGCCCAGAGGAGTGCGGCAGAAGGCTGCACTTCTCTGGCAAAGTCGAGAACAAGGTGAAAAACAACAGCAAAAAGTTTAGGGGTTGCCACATGGAAGGAAAATTACCTACAATTACGAAATCTTTCCTAACAGATATCACATCTCATGTTATAGGAAGAGTCTCAGGTTTGGTATAAGCATTGAGATATCACATCTCTGCAATCGGAAGTGTCTCAGGATTGGGATGGGAAGGAGTTGGATATCCCATCTCATGTTATAGGACGGGTCTCAGGATTGTTATTAGAATCATTGAGATATCATATATATTGCATGCTGTAGGAAGGGTCTAAGGATTGGAATGGGAAGGACTTGGATATTACATCTCATGCTATGGATAGGCTCTCAGGTTTGGAAAGGGAAGGAGTTGGATATCACATTTCATGTTAGAGGAAGGATCTCAGGTTTGGTATTAGAGGCATTGAGATATCACATCTCATGCTATAGGAAGGGTCTCAGGATTGGAATGGGAAGGAGTTGGATATCACATCTCATGCTATAGGAAGGGTCTCAGGTTTGGTATAAGCATTGAGATATCACATCTCATGCTATAGGAAGGGTCCCAGGATTGGAATGGAAGGAGTTGGATATCACATCTCATGTTAAACGAAGGATCTCAGGTTTGGTATTAGAAGCAATGAGACATCACATCTCATGTTATAGGAAGGGTCTCAGGATTGGAATGGGAAGGAGTTGGATATCACATCTCATGATATAGGAAGGGTCTCAGGTTTGGTATAAGCATTGAGATATCACATCTCATGCTATCGGAAGGGTCTCAGGATTGGAATGGGAAGGAGTTGTATATGACATCTCAAGCCATAGGAAGGGTCTCAGGTTTGGTATAAGCTTTGAGATATCACATCTCTGCTATCGGAAGGGTCTCAGGATTGGAATGGGAAGGAGTTGGATATCCCATCTCATGTTATAGGAAGAGTCTCAGGTTTGGTATTAGAAGCATTGAGATATCACATCTCATGCTATAGGAAGTGTCTCAGGATTGGAATGGGAATGACTTGGATATCACATCTCATGCTATAGGGAGGGTCTCAAGTTTGATATTAGAATCATTGAGATATCACATCTTATGCTATAGGAAGGGTCTCAGGATTGGAATGGGAAGGAGTAGGATATCACATCTCATGCTATAGGAAGGATCTCAGGTTTGGTATAAGCACTGAGATATCACATCTCTTCTATCGGAAGGGTCTCAGGATTGGAATGGGAAGGAGTTGGATATTCCCATCTCATGTTATAGGAAGGGTCTCAGGTTTGGTATTAGAAGCATTGAGATATCACATCTCATGCTATAGGAAGGGTCTCAGGATTGGAATGGGAAGGACTTGGATAATCCATCTCATGCTATAGGGAGAGTCTCAAGTTTGATATTAGAAGCATTGAGATATCACATCTCACAATATCGGAAGGGTCTCAGGATTGGAATGGGAAGGAGTTGGATATCACATCTCATGATAAAGGAAGGGTCTAAGGTTTGGAAGGGGAAGGATTTGGATATCACATCTCATGTTATAGGACGGGTCTCAGGTTTGGTATTAGAAGCACTGAGATATCAAGTCTTATGGTATAGGAAGGGTCTCAGAATTGGAATGAGAAGGAGTTGGATATCACATCTCAAGCTATAGGAAGGGTCTCAGGATTGGAATGGGAAGGAGTTTGATATCACATCTCATGCAATAGTATGGGTCTCAGGTTTGGTATAAGCATTGGGATATCACATCTCATGCTATCGGAAGGGTATCAGGATTGGATTTGGAAGGAGCTGGATATCCCATCTCATGCTATAGGAAGGGTCTCTGGTTGGAATGGGAAGGACTTGGATATCACATCTCATGCTATAGGAAGGCTCTCAGGTTTGGAAGGGGAAAGAGTTGGATATCACATTTCATGTTAGAGGTAGGATCTCAGGTTTGGTATTAGAGGCATTGAGATATCACATTTCATGCTATCAGAAGGGTCTCAGGATTGGAATGGGAAGGAGTTGGATATCACATCTCATGCTAAAGGGAGGGTCTCAGGTTTGGAAGGGGAAGGATTTGGATATCACATCTCATGTTATCAGAAGGATCTCAGGTTTGGTATTAGAAGTATTGAGATATCACATCTCATGCTATAGGAAGGGTCTCAGGATTGGAATGGGAAGGAGTTGGATATCACATCTCAAGCTATAGGAAGGGTCTCAGGTTTGGTATAAGCATTGAGATATCACATCACATGCTATAGGAAGGGCCTCAGGATTGGAATGGGAAGGAGTTGGATATCACATCTCATGTTATAGGAAAGATCTCAGGTTTGGTATTAGAAGCATTGAGACATCACATCTCATGTTATTGGAAGGGTCTCAGGATTGGAATGGGAAGGACTTGGATATCACATCTCATGCTATGGATAGGCTCTCAGGTTTGGAAAGGGAAGGAGTTGGATATCACATTTCATGTTAGAGGAAGGATCTCAGGTTTGGTATTAGAGGCATTGAGATATCACATCTCATGCTATAGGAAGGGTCTCAGGATTGGAATGGGAAGGAGTTGGATATCACATCTCATGCTATAGGAAGGGTCTCAGGTTTGGTATAAGCATTGAGATATCACATCTCATGCTATAGGAAGGGTCTCAGGATTGGAATGGAAGGAGTTGGATATCACATCTCATGTTAAACGAAGGATCTCAGGTTTGGTATTAGAAGCATTGAGACATCACATCTCATGCTATAGGAAGGGTCTCAGGATTGGAATGGGAAGGAGTTGGATATCACATCTCATGCTATACGAAGGGTCTCAGGTTTGGTATAAGCATTGAGATATCACATCTCATGCTATCGGAAGGGTCTCAGGATTGGAATGGGAAGGAGTTGTATATGACATCTCAAGCCATAGGAAGGGTCTCAGGTTTGGTATAAGCTTTGAGATATCACATCTCTGCTATCGGAAGGGTCTCAGGATTGGAATGGGAAGGAGTTGGATATCCCATCTCATGTTATAGGAAGAGTCTCAGGTTTGGTATTAGAAGCATTGAGATATCACATCTCATGCTATAGGAAGTGTCTCAGGATTGGAATGGGAATGACTTGGATATCACATCTCATGCTATAGGGAGGGTCTCAAGTTTGATATTAGAATAATTGAGATATCACATCTTATGCTATAGGAAGGGTCTCAGGATTGGAATGGGAAGGAGTAGGATATCACATCTCATGCTATAGGAAGGATCTCAGGTTTGGTATAAGCATTGAGATATCACATCTCTTCTATCGGAAGGGTCTCAGGATTGGAATGGGAAGGAGTTGGATATTCCCATCTCATGTTATAGGAAGGGTCTCAGGTTTGGTATTAGAAGCATTGAGATATCACATCTCATGCTATAGGAAGGGTCTCAGGATTGGAATGGGAAGGACTTGGATAATCCATCTCATGCTATAGGGAGGGTCTCAAGTTTGATATTAGAAGCATTGAGATATCACATCTCACGATATCGGAAGGGTCTCAGGATTGGAATGGGAAGGAGTTGGATATCACATCTCATGATAAAGGAAGGGTCTAAGGTTTGGAAGGGGAAGGATTTGGATATCACATCTCATGTTATAGGACGGGTCTCAGGTTTGGTATTAGAAGCACTGAGATATCAAGTCTTATGGTATAGGAAGGGTCTCAGAATTGGAATGAGAAGGAGTTGGATATCACATCTCAAGCTATAGGAAGGGTCTCAGGTTGGAATGGGAAGGAGTTGGATATCACATCTCATGTTATAGGAAGGGTCTCAGGATTGGAATGGGAAGGACTTGGATATCACATCTCATGCTATAGGAAGGCTCTCAGGTTTGGAAGGGGAAAGAGTTGGATATCACATTTCATGTTAGAGGTAGGATCTCAGGTTTGGTATTAGAGGCATTGAGATATCACATCTCATGCTATCAGAAGGGTCTCAGGATTGGAATGGGAAGGAGTTGGATATCACATCTCATGCTAAAGGGAGGGTCTCTGGTTTGGAAGGGGAAGGATTTGGATATCACATCTCATGTTATAGGACGGATCTTAGGTTTGGTATTAGAAGCATTGAGATATCACATCTCATGCTATCGGAAGGATCTCAGGTTTGGTATTAGAAGCACTGAGATATCACATCTCATGCTATCAGAATGGTCCAGGATTGGAATCGGAAGGAGTTGGATATCACATCTCATGCTAAAGGGAGGGTCTCAGGTTTGGAAGGGGAAGGATTTGGATATCACATCTCATGTTATCAGAAGGATCTCAGGTTTGGTATTAGAAGTATTGAGATATCACATCTCATGCTATAGGAAGGGTCTCAGGATTGGAATGGGAAGGAGTTGGATATCACATCTCAAGCTATAGGAAGGGTCTCAGGTTTGGTATAAGCATTGGGATATCACATCACATGCTATAGGAAGGGCCTCAGGATTGGAATGGGAAGGAGTTGGATATCGCACCTCATGTTATAGGAAAGATCTCAGGTTTGGTATTAGAAGCATTGAGACAACACATCTCCTGTTATTGGAAGGGTCTCAGGATTGGAATGGGAAGAAGTTGGATATCACATCTCATGCTATAGGAAGAGTCTCAGGTTTGGTATAAGCATTGAGATATCACATCTCATGATATAGGAAGGGCTCAGGATTGGAATGGGAAGGAGTTGTATATGACATCTCATGCCATAGGAAGGGTCTCAGGTTTGGTATAAGCATTGAGATATCACATCACATGCTATAGGAAGGGTCTCAGGATTGGAATGGGAAGGACTTGGATATCACATCTCATGCTAAAGGGAGGGTCTCAGGTTTGGAAGGGGAAGGATTTGGAAATCACATCTCATGTTATAGGAAGGATCTCAGGTTTGGTATAAGAAGCATTGAGATATCACATCTCATGCTATCGGAAGAATCTCAGATTTGGTATTAGAGACATTGAGATATCACATCTCATGCTATCATAAGGGTCTCAGGATTGGAATGGGAAGGACTTGGATATCACATCTCATGCTATAGGAAGGATCTCAGGTTTGGAACGGGAAGGAGTTGGATATCACATCTCATGTTATAGGAAGAGTCTCACATTTGGTATAAGCATTGAGATATCACATCTCTGCAATCGGAAGTGTCTCAGGATTGGGATGGGAAGGAGTTGGATATCACATCTCATGCTATAGGAAGGGTCTCAGGTTTGGAACGGGAAGGAGTTGGATATCCCATCTCATGTTATAGGACTGGTCTCAGGTTTGGTATTAGAAGCATTGAGATATCACATCACATGCTGTAGGAAGGGTCTCAGGTTTGGAATGGGAAGGAATTGGATATCACATCTCATGTTATAGGAAGGGTCTCAGGTTTGGTATAAGCATTGAGATATCACATCTCTGCTATCGGAAGTGTCTCAGGATTGGAATGGGAAGGAGTTGGATATCACATCTCATGTTATAGGACGGGTCTCAGATTTGTTATTAGAATCATTGAGATATCATATTGCATGCTGTAGGAAGGGTCTAAGGATTGGAATGGGAAGGACTTGGATATCACATCTCATGCTATAGGTAGGCTCTCAGGTTTGGAAAGGGAAGGAGTTGGATATCACATTTCATGTTAGAGGAAGGATCTCAGGTTTGGTATTAGAGCCATTGGATATCACATCTCATGCTATAGGAAGGGTCTCAGGATTGGAATGGGAAGGAGTTGGATATCACATCTCATGCTATAGGAAGGGTTTTAGGTTTGGTATAAGCATTGAGATATCACATCTCATGCTATAGGAAGGGTCTCAGGATTGGAATGGGAAGGATCTGTATATGACATCTCATGCCATAGGAAGGGTCTCAGGTTTGGTATAAGCATTGAGATATCACATCTCTGCTTTCGGAAGGGTCTCAGGATTGGAATGGGAAGGAGTTGGATATCCCATCTCATGTTATAGGAAGAATCTCAGGTTTGGTATTAGAAGCATTGAGATATCACATCTCATGCTATAGGAAGTGTCTCAGGATTGGAATGTGAAGGACTTGGATATCACATCTCATGCTATAGGGAGGGTCTCAAGTTTGATATTAGAAGCATTGAGATATCACATCTCATGCTATAGGAAGGGTCTCAGTATTGGAATGGGAAGGAGTTGGATATCACATCTCATGCTATAGGAAGGGTCTCAGGTTTGGTATAAGCATTGAGATATCACATCTCTGCTATCGGAAGGGTCTCAGGATTGGAATGGGAAGGAGTTGGATATTCCCATCTCATGTTATAGGAATGGTCTATCAGGTCTTAGCATGAGACTCTTCCTATAACATGAGATGTGATATCCAACTCCTTCCCATTCCAATCCTGAGACCCTTCCGATAGCTTGAGATGTGATATCTCAATGCTTCTAATATCAATACTGAGACCCTCCCTATAGCATGAGATGTGATATCTAAGTCCTTCCCATTCCAATCCTGAGACCCTTCCGATAGCAGAGATGTGATATCTCAATGCTTATACCAAACCTGAGACCCTTCCTATAGCATGAGATGTGATATCCAACTCCTTCCCATTCCAATCCTGAGACCCTTCCTATAGCATGATATGTGAAATCTCAATGCTTCTACCAAAACTGAGACCCTTCCTTTAGCATGAGATGTGATATCCAACTCCTTCCCATTCCAATCCTGAGACCAGTCCTATAGCATGAGATGTGCTATCTCAATGCTTCTAATACCAAACCTGAGATCCTTCCTATAACATGAGATGTGATATCTAACTCCTTCACATTCCAATCCTGAGACCCTTCCTATAGCATGAGATGTGATATCTCAATGCTTCTAATACCAAACCTGAGATCCTTCAGATAGCATGAGATATGATATCTCAATGCTTCTAATACCAAACCTGAGATCCTTCCTATAACATGAGATGTGATATCCAAATCCTTCCCCTTCCGAACCTGAGACTCTCCCTTTAGCATGAGATGTGATATCCAACTCCTTCCCATTCCAATCCTGATACCCTTCTGATAGCATGAGATGTGATATCTCAATGCCTCGAATAGCAAACCTGAGATCCTACCTCTAACATGAAATGTGATATCCAACTCCTTCCCTTTCCAAACCTGAGAGCCTTCCTACAGCATGAGATGTGATATCCAAGTCCTTCCCATTCCAATCCTGAGACCCTTCCTATAACATGAGATGTCATATCCAACTCCTTCCCATTCCAACCTGAGACCCTTCCTATAGCATGAGATGGGATATCCAACTCCTTCCAAATCCAATCCTGATACCCTTCCGATAGCATGAGATGTGATATCCCAATGCTTCTACAAAACCTGAGACCCATACCATGGCATGAGATGTGATATCAAACTCCCGTCCTATACCATGAGACTTGATATCTCAATGCTTCTAATACCAAACCTGAGACCGGTCCAATAACATGAGATGTGATATCCAAATCCTTCCCCTTCCAAACCTTAGACCCTTCCTTTATCATGAGATGTGATATCCAAGTCCTTCCCATTCCATTCCTGAGACCCTTCCTATAGCATGAGATGTGATATCTCAATGCTTCTAATACCAAACCTGAGACCCTTCCTATAACATGAGATGTGATATCCAAGTCCTTCCCATTTCAATCCTGAGACCCTTCCTATAGCATGAGATGTGATATCTCAATGCTTCTAATACCAAACCTGAGACCCTTCCTATAACATGAATTCTGATATCCAAGTCCTTCCCATTCCAATCCTGAGACCCTTCCAATAGCAGAGATGTGATATCTCAATGCTTCTAATATCAAACCTGAGACCTGTCCTATAACATGAGATGGGATATCCAACTCCTTCCCGTTCCAAACCTGATACCCTTCCTATAGCATGAGATGTGATATCCAATTCCTTCCCATCCCAATCCTGAGACACCTCCGATAGCAGAGATGTGATATCTCAATGCTTATACCAAACCTGAGACTCTTCCTATAACATGAGATGTGATATCTAACTCCTTCCCGTTCCAAACCTGAGACCCTTCCTATAGCATGAGATGTGATATCCAACTCCTTCCCATTCCAATCCTGAGACCCTTCCTATAGCATGAGATGTGATATCTCAATTCTTATACCAAATCTGAGACCCTTCCTATAGCATAAGATGTGATATCCAACTCCTTCCCATTCCAATACTGAGACCCTTCCTATAGCATGAGATGTGATATCTCAATGCTTCTAATACCAAACCTGAGATCCTTCCTATAACATGAGATGTGATATCCAACTCCTTCCCATTCCAATCCTGAGACCCTTATGATAGCTTGAGATGTGATATCTCAATGCCTCTAATACCAAACCTGAGATACTTCCGATAGCATGAGATGTGATATCTCAATGCTTTTAATACCAAACCCGAGATCCTTCCTATAACATGAGATGTGATTTCCAAATCCTTCCCCTTCCAAACCTGAGACCCTCCCTTTAGCATGAGATGTGATATACAACTCCATCCCATTCCAATCCTGAGACCCTTCTGATAGCATGAGATGTGATATCTCAATGCCTCTAATACCAAACCTGAGATCCTACCTCTAACATGAAATGTGATATCCATCTCCTTCCCTTTCCAAACCTGAGACCCTGCCTATAGCATGAGATGTGATATTCAAGTCCTTCCCATTCCAATCCTGAGACCCTTCCTATAGCATGTGATGTGATATCTCAATGCGTATACCAAACCTGAGACCCTTCCTATGGCATGAGATGTCATATACAACTCCTTCCCATTCCAATCCTAAGACCCTTCCTATAACATGAGATGTGATGTCTCAATGCTTCTAATACCAAACCTGAGATCTTTCCTATAACATGAGATGTGATATCCAACTCCTTCCCATTCCAATCCTGAGACCCTTCCTATAGCATGAGATGTGATATCTCAATGCTTATACCAAACCTGAGACCCTTCCTATAGCTTGAGATGTGATATCCAACTCCTTCCCATTCCAATCCTGAGACCCTTCCTATAGCATGAGATGTGATATCTTAAGGCCTCTAATACCAAACCTGAGATCCTTCCTCTAACATGAGATGTGATATCCAACTCCTTCCCATTCCAATCCTGAGACCCTTCCGATAGCTTGAGATGTGATATCTCAATGCTTCTAATATCAATACTGAGACCCTCCCTATAGCATGAGATGTGATATCTAAGTCCTTCCCATTCCAATCCTGAGACCCTTCCGATAGCAGAGATGTGATATCTCAATGCTTATACCAAACCTGAGACCCTTCCTATAGCATGAGATATGATATCCAACTCCTTCCCATTCCAATCCTGAGACCCTTCCTATAGCATGATATGTGAAATCTCAATGCTTCTACCAAAACTGAGACCCTTCCTTTAGCATGAGATGTGATATCCAACTCCTTCCCATTCCAATCCTGAGACCAGTACTATAGCATGAGATGTGATATCTCAATGCTTCTAATACCAAACCTGAGATCCTTCCTATAACATGAGATGTGATATCCAACTCCTTCCCATTCCAATCCTGAGACCCTTCCTATAGCATGACATGTGATATCTCAATGCTTCTAATACCAAACCTGAGATCCTTCCGATAGCATGAGATGTGATATCTCAATGCTTCTAATACCAAACCTGAGATCCTTCCTATAACATGAGATGTGATATCCAAATCCTTCCCCTTCCGAACCTGAGACCCTCCGTTTAGCATGAGATGTGATATCCAACTCCTTCCCATTCCAATCCTGATACCCTTCTGATAGAATGAGATGTGATATCTCAATGCCTCTAATACCAAACCTGAGATCCTACCTCTAACATGAAATGTGATATCCTACTCCTTCCCTTTCCAAACCTGAGAGCCTTCCTACAGCATGAGATGTGATATCCAAGTCCTTCCCATTCCAATCCTGAGACCCTTCCTATAACATGAGATGTCATATCCAACTCCTTCCCATTCCAACCTGAGACCCTTCCTATAGCATGAGATGGGATATCCAACTCCTTCTTATGCCAAACCTGAGACCCTTCCTATGGCATGAGATGGGATATCCAACTCCTTGCCATTCAAATCCTGAGACCCTCCCTATAACAAGAGATGTCATATCCAACTCCTTCCCATTCCAAACCTGAGACCCTTCCTTTAGCATGAGATGTAATATCCAAATCCTTCACATTCCAATCCGGAGACCCTTCCTATAGCATGAGATGTGATATCTCAATATTTCTAATACCAAACATGAGATCCTTCCTATAACATGAGATGTGATATCCAACTCCTTCCCATTCCAAACCTGAGACCCTTCCGATAGCATGAGATGTGATATCTCAATGCTTCAAAAACCAAACATGAGAACCATCCTAAAACATGAGATGTGAAATCCAAATCCTTCCCTTCCCAAACCTGAGACTCTTCCTATAGCATGAGATGTGATATCTCAATGCTTCTACCAAACCTGAAACCCTTCCTATAGCATGAGTTGTGATATCCAACTCCTTCCCATTCCAATCCTGAGACACTTCCTATAGCATGAGATGTGATATCACAATGCTTCTAATACCAAACCTGAGACCCGTCCTATAACATGAAATGTGATATCCATCTCCTTCCCTTTCCAAACCTGAGACCCTGCCTATAGCATGAGATGTGATATTCAAGTCCTTCTCATTCCAATCCTGAGACCCTTCCTATAGCATGTGATGTGATATCTCAATGCGTATAGCAAACCTGAGACCCTTCCTATGGCATGAGATGTCATATACAACTCCTTCCCATTCCAATCCTAAAACCCTTCCTATAACATGAGATGTGATGTCTCAATGCTTCTAATACCAAACCTGAGATCTTTCCTATAACATGAGATGTGATATCCAACTCCTTCCCATTCCAATCCTGAGACCCTTCCTATAGCATGAGATGTGATATCTCAAGGCCTCTAATACCAAACCTGAGATCCTTCCTCTAACATGAAATGTGATATCCAACTCCTTTCCCTTCCTAACCTGAGACCCTTCCTATAGCATGAGATGTGATATCCAACTCCTTCCCATTCCAATCCTGAGACCCTTCTGTTAGCTTGAGATGAGATATCTCAATGCTTCTAATATCAATACTGAGACCCTCCCTATAGCATGAGATGTGATATCTAAGTCCTTCCCATTCCAATCCTGAGACCCTTCCGATAGCAGAGATGTGATATCTCAATGCTTATACCAAACCTGAGACCCTTCCTATAGAATGAGATATGATATCCAACTCCTTCCCATTCCAATCCTGAGACCCTTCCTATAGCATGATATGTGAAATCTCAATGCTTCTACCAAAACTGAGACCCTTCCTTTAGCATGAGATGTGATATCCAACTCCTTCCCATTCCAATCCTGAGACCAGTCCTATAGCATGAGATGTGATATCTCAATGCTTCTAATACCAAACCTGAGATCCTTCCTATAACATGAGATGTGATATCCAACTCCTTCCCATTCCAATCCTGAGACCCTTCCTATAGCATGACATGTGATATCTCAATGCTTCTAATACCAAACCTGAGATCCTTCCGATAGCATGAGATGTGATATCTCAATGCTTCTAATACCAAACCTGAGATCCTTCCTATAACATGAGATGTGATATCCAAATCCTTCCCCTTCCGAACCTGAGACCCTCCGTTTAGCATGAGATGTGATATCCAACTCCTTCCCATTCCAATCCTGATACCCTTCTGATAGAATGAGATGTGATATCTCAATGCCTCTAATACCAAACCTGAGATCCTACCTCTAACATGAAATGTGATATCCAACTCCTTCCCTTTCCAAACCTGAGAGCCTTCCTACAGCATGAAATGTGATATCCAAGTCCTTCCCATTCCAATCCTGAGACCCTTCCTATAACATGAGATGTCATATCCAACTCCTTCCCATTCCAACCTGAGACCCTTCCTATAGCATGAGATGGGATATCCAACTCCTTCTTATGCCAAACCTGAGACCCTTCCTATGGCATGAGATGGGATATCCAACTCCTTCCCAATCCAATCCTGAGACCCTTCCGATAGCAGAGATGTGATATCTCAACGCTTCTACCAAACCTGAGACCCTTCCTATAACATGAGATTTGATATCCAATTCCTTCCCATTCCAAACCTGAGACCCTTCCTATTGGATGAGATGTGATATCCAACTCCTTCCCATTCCAACCCTGAGACCCTTCCTATACCATGAGATGTGATATCTCAATGCTTCTAATACCAAACCTGGGTCCCGTCCTATAACATGAGATATGATATCCAAATCCTTCCCCTTCCAAACCTGAGACCCTTCCTTTAGCATGAGATGTGATATCCAAATACTTCCCATTCCAATCCTAAAACCCTTCCTATAGCATGAGATGTGATATCTCAATGTTTCTAATAAAAAACCTGAGACCCTTCCTATAGCAAGAGATGCGATATCCAAATCCTTCCCATTCCAATCCTGAGACCCTTCCTATAACATGAGATGTGATATCCAACTCCTTCCCATTCCAACCTGAGACCCTTCCTATAGCATGAGAAGGGATATCCAACTCCTTCCCAATCCAATCCTGAGACCCTTCCGATAGCAGAGATGTGATATCTCAATGCTTATACCAAACCTGAGACCCTTCCTATGGCATGAGATGTGATATCCAACTCCTTGCCATTCAAATCCTGAGACCCTCCCTATAACAAGAGATGTCATATCCAACTCCTTCCCATTCCAAACCTGAGACCCTTCCTTTAGCATGAGATGTAATATCCAAATCCTTCACATTCCAATCCGGAGACCCTTCCTATAGCATGAGATGTGATATCTCAATGCTTCTAATACCAAACATGAGATCCTTCCTATAACATGAGATGTGATATCCAACTCCTTCCGATTCCAAACCTGAGACCCTTCCGATAGCATGAGATGTGATATCTCAATGCTTCAAAAACCAAACATGAGAACCATCCTATAACATGAGATGTGAAATCCAAATCCTTCCCTTCCCAAACCTGAGACTCTTCCTATAGCATGAGATGTGATATCTCAATGCTTCTACTAAACCTGAAACCCTTCCTATAGCATGAGATGTGATATCCAACTCCTTCCCATTCCAATCCTGAGACACTTCCTATAGCATGAGATGTGATATCACAATGCTTCTAATACCAAACCTGAGACCCGTCCTATAACATGAGATGTGATATCCAAATATTTCCCCTTCCAAACCTTAGACCCTTCCTTTATCATGAGATGTGATATCGAAGTCCTTCCCATTCCATTCCTGAGACCCTTCCTATAGCATGAGATGTGATATCTCAATGCTTCTAATACCAAACCTGAGACCCTTCCTATAACATGAGATGTGATATCCAAGTCCTTCCCATTCCAATCCTGAGACCCTTCCTATAGCATGAGATGTGATATCCTAGTCCTTCCCATTCCAATCCTGAGACCCTTCCGATAGC
Source organism: Ambystoma mexicanum (assembly GCF_040938575.1). Lineage (NCBI taxonomy): Eukaryota > Metazoa > Chordata > Amphibia > Caudata > Ambystomatidae > Ambystoma > Ambystoma mexicanum. The sequence goes on from NW_027182444.1 coordinate 10,827,053, forward strand.
AGAGATGTGATATCTCAATGCTTATACCAAACCTGAGACCCTTCCTATGGCATGAGATGTCATATACAACTCCTTCCCATTCCAATCCTGAGACCCTTCCTATAGCATGAGATGTGATATCTCAATGCTTATACCAAACCTGAGACCCTTCCTATAGCATGAGATGTGATATCCAACTCCTTCCCATTCCAATCCTGATACCCTTCCTATAACATGAGATGTGATGTCTCAATGCTTCTAATACCAAACATGAGATCCTTCCTATGGCATGAGATGTCATATAAAACTCCTTCCCATTCCATTCCTGAGACCCTTCCTATAGCATGAGATATGATATCCAACTCCTTCCCATTCCAATCCTGAGACCCTTCCTATAGCAAGAGATGCGATATCCAAATCCTTCCCATTCCAATCCTGAGACCCTTCCTATAACATGAGATGTGATATCCAACTCCTTCCCATTCCAACCTGAGACCCTTCCTATAGCATGAGAAGGGATATCCAACTCCTTCCCAATCCAATCCTGAGACCCTTCCGATAGCAGAGATGTGATATCTCAATGCTTATACCAAACCTGAGACCCTTCCTATGGCATGAGATGTGATATCCAACTCCTTGCCATTCAAATCCTGAGACCCTCCCTATAACAAGAGATGTCATATCCAACTCCTTCCCATTCCAAACCTGAGACCCTTCCTTTAGCATGAGATGTAACTATAGCATGAGATGTGATATCCAACTCCTTCCCATTCCAATCCTGAGACCCTTCCTATAGCATGAGTTGTGATATCTCAATGCTTCTAATACCAAACCTGAGATCCTTCCTATAACAAGAGATGTGATATCCAACTCCTTCCCATTCCAATCCTGAGACCCTTATGATAGCATGAGATGTGATATCACAATGCCTCTAATACCAAACCTGAGATACTTCCGATAGCATGAGATGTGATATCTCAATGCTTCTAATACCAAACCTGAGATCCTTTCTATAACATGAGATGTGATTTCCAAATCCTTCCCCTTCCAAACCTGAGACCCTCCCTTTAGCATGAGATGTGATATACAAATCCTTCCCATTCCAATCCTGAGACCCTTCTGATAGCATGAGATGTGATATCTCAATGCCTATAATACCAAACCTGAGATCCTACCTCTAACATGAAATGTGATATCCATCTCCTTCCCTTTCCAAACCTGAGACCCTGCCTATAGCATGAGATGTGATATCCAAGTCCTTCCCATTCCAATCCTGAGACCCTTCATATAGAATGTGATGTGATATCTCAATGCTTATACCAAACCTGAAACCCTTCCTATGGCATGAGATGTCATATACAACTCCTTCCCATTCCAATCATGAGACCCTTCCTATAGCATGAGATGTGATATCTCAATGCTTATACCAAACCTGAGACCCTTCCTATAGCATGAGATGTGATATCCAACGTCTTCCCATTCCAATCCTAAGACCCTTCCTATAACATGAGATGTGATGTCTCAATGCTTCTAATACCAAACCTGAGATCTTTCCTATAACATGAGATGTGATATCCAACTCCTTCCCATTCCAATCCTGAGACCCTTCCTATAGCATGAGATGTGATATCTCAATGCTTATACCAAACCTGAGACCCTTCCTATAGCTTGAGATGTGATATCCAACTCCTTCCCATTCCAATCCTGAGACCCTTCCTATAGCATGAGATGTGATATCTCAAGGCCTCTAATACCAAACCTGAGATCCTTCCTCTAACATGAAATGTGATATCCAACTCCTTCCCCTTCCAAACCTGAGAGCCTTCCTATAGCATGAGATATGATATCCAAGTCCTTCCCATTCCAATCCTGAGACCCTTCCTATAACATGAAATGTGATATCCAACTCCTTCCCATTCCAACCTGAGACCCTTCCTATAGTATGAGATGGGATATCCAACTCCTTCCAAATCCAATACTGATACCCTTCCAATAGCATGAGATGTGATATCCCAATGCTTCTACCAAACCTGAGACCCATACTATGGCATAAGATGTGACATCAAACTCCTTCCCATTCCAATCCTGAGACCCTTCCTATAGCTTGAGATGTGATATCCAACTCCTTCCCATTCCAATTCTGAGACCCCTCCTATACCATGAGACTTGATATCTCAATGCTTCTAATACCAAACCTGAGACCCGTCCTATAACATGAGATGTGATATCCAAATCCTTCCCCTTCCAAACCTTAGACCCTTCCTTTATCATGAGATGTGATATCCAACTCCTTCCCATTCCAATCCTGAGACCCTTCCTATAGCATGAGATGTGATATCTCAATGCTTCTAATACCAAACCTGAGATCCTTTCGATAGCATGAGATGTGATATCTCAATGCTTCTAATACCAAACCTGAGATCCTTCCTATAACATGAGATGTGATATCCAAATCCTTCCCCTTCCGAACCTGAGACCCTCCCTTTAGCATGAAATGTGATATCCAACTCCTTCCCATTCCAATCCTGAGACCCTTCTGATAGCATGAGATGTGATATCTCAATGCCTCTAATACCAAACCTGAGATCCTACCTCTAACATGAAATGTGATATCCATCTCCTTCCCTTTCCAAACCTGAGACCCTGCCTATAGCATGAGATGTGATATTCAAGTCCTTCCCATTCCAATCCTGAGACCCTTCCTATAGCATGTGATGTGATATCTCAATACTTATACCAAACCTGAGACCCTTCCTATGGCATGAGATGTCATATACAACTCCTTCCCATTCCAATCCTGAGACCCTTCCTATAGCATGAGATGTGATATCTCAATGCTTATACCAAACCTGAGACCCTTCCTATAGCATGAGATGTGATATCCAACTTCTTCCCATTCCAATCCTAAGACCCTTCCTATAACATGAGATGTGATGTCTCAATGCTTCTAATACCAAACCTGAGATCTTTCCTATAATATGAGATGTGATATCCAACTCCTTCCCATTCCAATCCTGAGACCCTTCCTATAGCATGAGATGTGATATCTCAATGCTTATACCAAACCTGAGACCCTTCCTATAGCTTGAGGTGTGATATCGAACTCCTTCCCATTCCAATCCCGAGACCCTTCCTATAGCATGAGATGTGATATCTCAAGGCCTCTAATACCAAACCTGAGATCCTTCCTCTAACATGAAATGTGATATCCAACTCCTTCCCCTTCCAAACCTGAGAGCCTTCCTATAGCATGAGATATGATATCCAAGTCCTTCCCATTCCAATCCTGAGACCCTTCCTATAACATGAAATGTGAAATCCAACTCCTTCCCATTCCAACCTGAGACCCTTCCTATAGCATGAGATGGGATATCCAACTCCTTCCAAATCCAATACTGATACCCTTCCAATAGCATGAGATGTGATATCCCAATGCTTCTACCAAACCTGAGACCCATACTATGGCATAAGATGTGATATCAAACGCCTTCCCATTCCAATCCTGAGACCCTTCCTATAGCTTGAGATGTGATATCCAACTCCTTCCCATTCCAATTCTGAGACCCTTCCTATACCATGAGACTTGATATCTCAAAGCTTCTAATACCAAACCTGAGACCCGTCCTATAACATGAGATGTGATATCCAAATCCTTCCCCTTCCAAACCTTAGACCCTTCCTTTATCATGAGATGTGATATCCAACTCCTTCTCATTCCAATCCTGAGACCCTTCCGATATCATGAGATTTGTTATCTCAATGCTTCTAATATCAAACTTGAGACCCTCCCTATAGCAAGAGATGTGACATCCAAGTCCTCCCCATTCCAATCCTGAGACCCTTCCTATAGCATGAGATGTGATATCTCAATGCTTCTAATACCAAACCTGAGACCCTTCCTATAACATGAGATGGGATATCCAACTCCTTCCCATTCCAATCCTGAGACCCTTCCGATAGCAGAGATGTGATATCTCAATGCGTATACCAACCTGAGACCCTTCCTATAACATGAGATGTGATATCCAAATCCTTCCCATTCCAAACCTGAGACCCTTCCTATAGCATATGTGATATCCAACTCCTTCCAATTCCAAACATGAGACCCTTCCCATAGCAAGAATGTAATATCCAACTCCTTCCCATTCCAATCCTGAGACCATTCCTATAGCATGAGATGTGATATCTCAATGCTTCTAATACCAAATTGAGATCCTTCCTATGACATGAGATGTGATATCCAACTCCTTCCCGTTCCAAACCTGAGACCCTTCCTATAGCATGAGATGTGATATCCAAATCCTTCCCATCCCAATCCTGAGACACTTCCAATTGCAGAGATGTGATATCTCAATGCTTATACCAAACCTGAGACTCTTCCTATAACACGAGATGTGATATCCAACTCCTTCCCGTTCCAAACCTGAGACCCTTCCTATAGCATGAGATGTGATATCCAACTCCTTCCCATTCCAATCCTGAGACCCTTCCGATAGCATGAGATGTGATATCTCAATGCCTCTAATACCAAACCTGAGATTCTTCCTATAACATGTGATGTGATATTCAAATCCTTCCCCTTCCAAACCTGAGACCCTCCCTTTAGCATGAGATGTGATATACAACTCCTTCCCATTCCAATCCTGAGACCCTTCTGATAGCATGAGATGTGATATCTCAATGCCTCTAATACCAAACCTGAGATCCTACCTCTAACATGAAATGTGATATCCATCTCCTTCCCTTTCCAAACCTGAGACCCTGCCTATAGCATGAGCTGTGATATCCAATTCCTTCCCATTCCAATCCTGAGACCCTTCCTATAGCATGTGATGTGATATCTCAATGCTTATACCAAACCTGAGACCCTTCTTATGGCATGAGATGTCATATACAACTCCTTCCCATTCCAATCCTGGGACCCTTCCTATAGCATGAGATGTGATATCTCAATGCTTATACCAAACCTGAGACCCTTCCTATAGCATGAGATGTGATATCTCAAGGCCTCTAATACCAAACCTGAGATCCTACCTCTAACATGAAATGTGATATCCATCTCCTTCCCTTTCCAAACCTGAGACCCTGCCTATAGCATGAGCTGTGATATCCAATTCCTTCCCATTCCTATCCTGAGACCCTTCCTATAGCATGTGATGTGATATCTCAATGCTTATACCAAACCTGAGACCCTTCTTATGGCATGAGATGTCATATACAACTCCTTCCCATTCCAATCCTGAGACCCTTCCTATAGCATGAGATGTGATATCTCAATGCTTATACCAAACCTGAGACCCTTCCTATAGCATGAGATGTGATATCCAACTCCTTCCCGTTCCAAACCTGAGACACTTCCTATAGCATATGTGATATCCAACTCCTTCCATTCCAAACATGAGACCCTTCCTATAGAAAGAATGTAATATCCAACTCTTACCCATTCCAATCCTGAGACCCTTCCTATAGCAAGAGATGTGATATCCAAATCCTTCCCATTCCAATCCTGAGACCCTTCCTATAACATGAGATGTGATATCCAACTCCTTCCCATTCCAACCTGAGACACTTCCTATAGCATGAGAAGGGATATCCAACTCCTTCGCAATCCAATCCGGAGACCCTTCCGATAGCAGAGATGTGATATCTCAATGCTTATACCAAACCTGAGACCCTTCCTATGGCATGATATGTGATATCCATCTCCTTGCCATTCAAATCCTGAGACCCTTTTATAGCATGGGAAGGGATATCCAACTCCTTCCCAATCCAATCCTGAGACCCTTCCGATAGCAGAGATGTGATATCTCAACGCTTCTACCAAACCTGAGACCCTTCCTTTAGCATGAGATGTGATATCCAAATCCTTCGCATTCCAATCCTGAGACCCTTCCTATAGCATGAGATGTGATATCTCAATGGTTCTAATACCAAACCTGAGATCCTTCCTATAACATGAGATGTGATATCCAATTCCTTCCCATTCCAAACCTGAGACCCTTCCTATAACATGAAATGTGATATCTCAAGGCCTCTAATACCAAACCTGAGATCCTTCCTCTAACATGAAATGTGATATCCAACTCCTTCCCATTCCAAACCTGAGACCCTTCCTATAACATGAAATGTGATATCCAACTCCATCCCATTCCAACCTGAGACCTTTCCTATAGCATGAGATGGGATATCCAACTCCTTCCAAATCCAATACTGATACCATTCCGATAGCATGAGATGTGATATCCCAATGCTTCTACCAAATCTGAGACCCATACTATGGCATGAGATGTGATATCAAACTCCTTCCCATTCCAATCCTGAGACCCTTCCTATAGCTTGAGATGTGATATCCAATTTCTTCCCATTCCAATCCTGAGACCCTTCCGATATCATGAGATTTGTTATCTCAATGCTTCTTATATCAAACTTGAGACCCTCCCTATAGCATGAGATGTGACATCCAAGTCCTCCCCATTCCAATCCTGAGACCCTTCCTATAGCATGAGATGTGATATCTCAATGCTTCTAATACCAAACCTGAGACCCTTCCTATAACATGAGATGGGATATCCAACTCAGATGGGATATCCAACTCCTTCCCATTCCAATCCTGAGACCCTTCCGATAGCAGAGATGTGATATCTCAATTCTTATATCAAACCTGAGACCCTTCCTATGGCCTGAGATGTCATATACAACTCCTTCCCATTCCAATCCTGAGACCCTTCCTATAGCATGAGATGTGATATCTCAATCCTTATACCAAATCTGAGACCCTTCCTATAGCATGACATGTGATATCCAACTCCTTCCCATTCCAATCCTGAGACCCTTCCTATAGCATGAGATGTGATGTCTCAATGCTTCTAATACCAAACCTGAGATCCTTCCTATAACATGAGATGTGATATCCAACTCCTTCCCATTCCAATCCTGAGACCCTTATGATAGCATGAGATGTGATATCTCAATGCCTCTTATACCAAACCTGAGATCCTTCCGATAGCATGAGATGTGATATCTCAATGCTTCTAATACCAAACCTGAGATCCTGCCTATAATATGAGATGTGATTTCCAAATCCTTCCCCTTCCAAACCTGAGACCCTCCCTTTAGCATGAGATGTGATATCCAACTCCTTCCCATTCCAATCCTGAGACCCTTCTGATAGCATGAGATGTGATATCTCAATGCCTCTAATACCAAACCTGAGATCCTACCTCTAACATGAAATGTGATATCCATCTCCTTCCCTTTCCAAACCTGAGACCCTGCCTATAGCATGAGATGTGATATCCAAGTCCTTCCCATTCCAATCCTGAGACCCTTCCTATAGCATGTGATGTGATATCTCAATGCTTATACCAAACCTGAGACCCTTCCTATGGCATGAGATGTCATGTACAACTCCTTCCCATTCCAATCCTGAGACCCTTCCTATAGCATGAGATGTGATATCTCAATGCTTATACCAAACCTGAGACCCTTCCTATAGCATGAGATGTGATATCCAACTTCTTCCCATTCCAATCCAGAGACCCTTCCTATAGCATGAGATGTGATATCTCAATGCTTATACCAAACCTGAGACCCTTCCTATAGCTTGAGATGTGATATCCAACTCCTTCCCATTCCAATCCTGAGACCCTTCCGATAGCATGAGATGTGATATCTCAAGGCCTCTAATACCAAACCTGAGATCCTTCCTCTAACATGAAATGTGATATCCAACTCCTTCCCTTTCCAAACCTGAGAACCTTCCTATAGCATGAGATATGATATCCAACTCCTTCCCATTCCAACCTGAGACCATTCCTATAGCATGAGATGGGATATCCAACTCCTTCCAAATCCAATACTGATACCCTTCCGATAGCATGAGATGTGATATCCCAATGCTTCTACCAAACCTGAGAACCATACTATGGCATGAGATGTGATATCAAACTCCTTCCCATTCCAATCCTGAGACGCTTCCTATAGCTTGAGATGTGATATCCAACTCCTTCCCATTCCAATTCTGAGACCCTTCTTATACCATGAGACTTGATATCTCAATGCTTCTAATACCAAACCTGAGACCCGTCCTATAACATGAGATGTGATATCGAAATCCTTCCCCTTCCAAACCTTAGACCCTTCCTTTATCATGAGATGTGATATCCAACTCCTTCCCATTCCAATCCTGAGACCCTTCCGATATCATGAGATTTGTTATCTCAATGCTTCTAATATCAAACTTGAGACCCTCCCTATAGCATGAGATGTGACATCCAAGTCCTTCCCATTCCAATCCTGAGACCCTTCCTATAGCATGAGATGTGATATCTCAATGCTTCTAATACCAAACCTGAGAACTCATGCTAAAGGGAGGGTCTCAGGTTTGGAAGGGGAAGGATTTGGATATCACATCTCATGTTATAGGAAGGATCTCAGGATTGGTATTAGAATCATTGAGATATCACATCTCATGCTATCGGAAGGATCTCAAGTTTGGTATTAGAAGCATTGAGATATCACATCTCATGCTATCGGAAGGATCTCAGGTTTGGCATTAGAAGCATTGAGATATCACATCTCGTGCTATAGCAAGGGTCTCAGGTTTGGAACGGGAAGGAGTTGGATATCCCATCTCATGTTATAGGACTGGTCTCAGGTTTGGTATTAGAAGCATTGAGATATCACATTGCATGTTGTAGGAAGGGTCTCAGGTTTGGAATGGGAAGGAATTGGATATCACATCTCATGTCATAGGAAGGATCTCAGGTTTGGTATTAGAAGCATTGAGATATCACATCTCATGCTATAGGAATGGTCTCAGGATTGGAATGGGAAGGAGTTGGATATTACATTCTTGCTATAGGAAGGGTCTCATGTTTGGAATGGGAAGGAGTTGGATATCACATATGGTATAGGAAGGGTCTCAGGTTTGGAACGGGAAGGAGTTGGATATCACATCTCATGTTGTAGGAAGCGTCTCAGGTTTGATATAAGGATTGAGATATCACATCTCTGCTATCGGAAGTGTCTCAGGATTGGAATGGGAAGAAGTTGGATATCCCATCTCATGTTATAGGATGGGTCTCAGGTTTGTTATTAGAATCATTGAGATATCATATTGCATGCTGTAGGAAGGGTCTAAGGATTGGAATGGGAAGGACTTGGATATCACATCTCATGCTATAGGTAGGCTCTCAGGTTTGGAAAGGGAAGGCGTTGGATATCACATCTCATGCTATAGGAAGGGTCTCAGGATTGGAATGGGAAGGAGTTGGATATCACATCTCATGCTATAGGAAGGGTCTCAGGTTTGGTATAAGCATTGGATATCACATCTCATGCTATAGGAAGGGTCTCAGGATTGGAATGGGAAGGAGTTGGATATCACATCTCATGTTATAGGAAGGATCTCAGGTTTGGTATTAGAAGCATTGAGACATCACATATCATGCTATAGGAAGCGTCTCAGGATTGGAATGGGAAGGAGTTGTATATGACATCTCATGCCGTAGGAAGGGTCTCAGGTTTGGTATAAGCATTGAGATATCACATCTCTGCTATAGGAAGGGTCTCAGGATTGGAATGGGAAGGAGTTGGATATCCCCTCTCATGTTATAGGAAGGGTCTCATGATTGGAATGGGAAGGACTTGGATATCACATCTCATGCTATAGGAAGGCTCTCAGGTTTGGAAGGGGAAAGAGTTGGATATCACATTTCATGTTAGAGGTAGGATCTCAGGTTTGGTATTAGAGGCATTGAGATATCACATCTCATGCTATCAGAAGGGTCTCAGGATTGGAATGGGAAGGAGTTGGATATCACATCTCATGCTAAAGGGAGGGTCTCAGGTTTGGAAGGGGAAGGATTTGGATATCACATCTCATGTTATAGGAAGGATCTCAGGTTTGGTATTAGAAGCATTGAGATATCACATCTCCTGCTATCAGAATGGTCTCAGGATTGGAATGGGAAGGAGTTGGATATCACATCTCATACTAAAGGGAGGGTTCCCGGTTTGGAAGGGGAAGGATTTGGATATCACATGTCATGTTATCGGAAGGATCTCAGGTTTGGTATTAGAAGTATTGAGATATCACATCTCATGCTATAGGAAGGGTCTCAGGATTGGAATGGGAAGGAGTTGGATATCACATCTCATGCTAAAGGAAGGGTCTCAGGTTTGGTAGAAGCATTGAGATATCACATCTCATGCTATAGGAAGGGTCTCAGGATTGGAATGGGAAGGACTTAGATATCACATATCATGCTATAGGGAGGGTCTCAGTTTTGATATTAGAAGCATTGAGATATCACATCTCATGCTATCGGAAGTGTCTCAGGTTTGGAATGGGAAGGAGCTGGATATCACATCTCATGCTAAAGGAAGGGTCTCAGGTTTGGAACGGGAAGGAGTTGGATATCACATCTCATGTTATAGGAAGGGTCTCAGGTTTGGTATAAGCATTGAGATATCACATCTCTGCTATAGGAAGTGTCTCAGGATTGGAATGGGAAGGAGTTGGATATCCCATCTCATGTTATAGGACGGGTCTCAGGTTTGTTATTAGAATCATTGAGATATCATATTGCATGCTGTAGGAAGGGTCTAAGGATTGGAATGGGAAGGACTTGGATATCACATCTCATGCTATAGATAGGCTCTCAGGTTTGGAAAGGGAAGGAGTTGGATATCACATTTCATGTTAGAGGAAGGATCTCAGGTTTGGTATTAGAGGCATTGAGATATCACATCTCATGCTATAGGAAGGGTCTCAGGTTGGAATGGGAAGGAGTTGGATTTCACATCTCATGTTATAGGAAGGGTCTCAGGATTGGAATGGGAAGGACTTGGATATCACATCTCATGCTATAGGAAGGCTCTCAGGTTTGGAAGGGGAAAGAGTTGGATATCACATTTCATGTTAGAGGTAGGATCTCAGGTTTGGTATTAGAGGCAATGAGATATCACATCTCATGCTAAAGGGAGGGTCTCAGGTTTGGAAGGGGAAGGATTTGGATATCACATCTCATGTTATAGGAAGGATCTCAGGTTTGGTATTAGAAGCATTGAGATATCACATCTCATGCTATCGGAAGGATCTCAGGTTTGGTATTAGAAGCATTGAGATATCACATCTCATGCTATCAGAAGGTTCTCAGGATTGGAATGGGAAGGAGTTGGATATCACATCTCATGCTAAAGGGAGGGTCTCAGGTTTGGAAGGGGAAGGATTTGGATATCACATCTCATGTTATCGGAAGGATCTCAGGTTTGGTATTAGAAGTATTGAGATATCACATCTCATGCTATATGAAGGGTCTCAGGATTGGAATGGGAAGGAGTTGGATATCACATCTCATGCTAAAGGAAGGGTCTCAGGTTTGGTAGAAGCATTGAGATATCACATCTCATGCTATAGGAAGGGTCTCAGGATTGGAATGGGAAGGACTTAGATATCACATATCATGCTATAGGGAGGGTCTCAGTTTTGATATTAGAAGCATTGAGATATCACATCTCATGCTATCGGAAGTGTCTCAGGATTGGAATGGGAAGGAGCTGGATATCACATCTCATGCTAAAGGAAGGGTCTCAGGTTTGGAACGGGAAGGAGTTGGATAGCCGATCTCATGTTATAGGAAGGGTCTCAGGTTTGGTATAAGCATTGAGATATCACATCTCTGCTATCGGAAGTGTCTCAGGATTGGAATGGGAAGGAGTTGGATATCCCATCTCATGTTATAGGACGGGTCTCAGGATTGTTATTAGAATCATTGAGATATCATATTGCATGCTGTAGGAAGGGTCTAAGGATTGGAATGGGAAGGACTTGGATATCACATCTCATGCTATGGATAGGCTCTCAGGTTTGGAAAGGGAAGGAGTTGGATATCACATTTCATGTTAGAGGAAAGATCTCAGGTTTGGTATTAGAGGCATTGAGATATCACATCTCATGCTATAGGAAGCGTCTCAGGATTGGAATGGAAGGAGTTGGATATCACATCTCATGTTATAGGAAGGATCTCAGGTTTGGTATTAGAAGCATTGAGACATCACATCTCATGCTATAGGAAGGGTCTCAGGATTGGAATGGGAAGGAGTTGGATATCACATCTCATGCTATAGGAAGGGTCTCTGGTTTTGTATAAGCATTGAGATATCACATCTCATGCTATCGGAAGTGTCTCAGGATTGGAATGGGAAGGAGCTGGATATCACATCTCATGCTAAAGGAAGGGTCTCAGGTTTGGAACGGGAAGGAGTTGGATATCACATCTCATGTTATAGGAAGGGTCTCAGGTTTGGTATAAGCATTGAGATATCACATCTCTGCTATAGGAAGTGTCTCAGGATTGGAATGGGAAGGAGTTGGATATCCCATCTCATGTTATAGGACGGGTCTCAGGTTTGTTATTAGAATCATTGAGATATCATATTGCATGCTGTAGGAAGGGTCTAAGGATTGGAATGGGAAGGACTTGGATATCACATCTCATGCTATAGATAGGCTCTCAGGTTTGGAAAGGGAAGGAGTTGGATATCACATTTCATGTTAGAGGAAGGATCTCAGGTTTGGTATTAGAGGCATTGAGATATCACATCTCATGCTATAGGAAGGGTCTCAGGTTGGAATGGGAAGGAGTTGGATTTCACATCTCATGTTATAGGAAGGGTCTCAGGATTGGAATGGGAAGGACTTGGATATCACATCTCATGCTATAGGAAGGCTCTCAGGTTTGGAAGGGGAAAGAGTTGGATATCACATTTCATGTTAGAGGTAGGATCTCAGGTTTGGTATTAGAGGCAATGAGATATCACATCTCATGCTAAAGGGAGGGTCTCAGGTTTGGAAGGGGAAGGATTTGGATATCACATCTCATGTTATAGGAAGGATCTCAGGTTTGGTATTAGAAGCATTGAGATATCACATCTCATGCTATCGGAAGGATCTCAGGTTTGGTATTAGAAGCATTGAGATATCACATCTCATGCTATCAGAAGGTTCTCAGGATTGGAATGGGAAGGAGTTGGATATCACATCTCATGCTAAAGGGAGGGTCTCAGGTTTGGAAGGGGAAGGATTTGGATATCACATCTCATGTTATCGGAAGGATCTCAGGTTTGGTATTAGAAGTATTGAGATATCACATCTCATGCTATATGAAGGGTCTCAGGATTGGAATGGGAAGGAGTTGGATATCACGTCTCATGCTAAAGGAAGGGTCTCAGGTTTGGTAGAAGCATTGAGATATCACATCTCATGCTATAGGAAGGGTCTCAGGATTGGAATGGGAAGGACTTAGATATCACATATCATGCTATAGGGAGGGTCTCAGTTTTGATATTAGAAGCATTGAGATATCACATCTCATGCTATCGGAAGTGTCTCAGGATTGGAATGGGAAGGAGCTGGATATCACATCTCATGCTAAAGGAAGGGTCTCAGGTTTGGAACGGGAAGGAGTTGGATAGCCGATCTCATGTTATAGGAAGGGTCTCAGGTTTGGTATAAGCATTGAGATATCACATCTCTGCTATCGGAAGTGTCTCAGGATTGGAATGGGAAGGAGTTGGATATCCCATCTCATGTTATAGGACGGGTCTCAGGATTGTTATTAGAATCATTGAGATATCATATTGCATGCTGTAGGAAGGCTCTAAGGATTGGAATGGGAAGGACTTGGATATCACATCTCATGCTATGGATAGGCTCTCAGGTTTGGAAAGGGAAGGAGTTGGATATCACATTTCATGTTAGAGGAAAGATCTCAGGTTTGGTATTAGAGGCATTGAGATATCACATCCCATGCTATAGGAAGCGTCTCAGGATTGGAATGGAAGGAGTTGGATATCACATCTCATGTTATAGGAAGGATCTCAGGTTTGGTATTAGAAGCATTGAGACATCACATCTCATGCTATAGGAAGGGTCTCAGGATTGGAATGGGAAGGAGTTGGATATCACATCTCATGCTATAGGAAGGGTCTCTGGTTTTGTATAAGCATTGAGATATCACATCTCATGCTATAGGAAGGGTCTCAGGATTGGAATGGGAAGGAGTTGTATATGACATCTCATGCCGTAGGAAGGGTCTCAGGTTTAGTATAAGCATTGAGATATCACATCTCTGCTATCGGAAAGGTCTCAGGATTGGAATGGGAAGGAGTTGGATATCCCATCTCATGTTATAGGAAGAGTCTCAGGTTTGGTATTAGAAGCATTGAGATATCACATCTCATGCTATAGGAAGTGTCTCAGGATTGGAATCGGAAGGACTTGGATATCACATCTCATGCTATAGGGAGGGTCTCACGTTTGATATTAGAAGCATTGAGATATCACATCTCATGCTATAGGAAGGGTCTCAGGATTGGAATGGGAAGGAGTTGGATATCACATCTCATGCTATAGGAAAGGTCTCAGGTTTGGTATAAGCAGTGAGATATCACATCTCATGCTATAGGAAGTGTCTCATGATTGGAATGGGAAGGAGTTGGATATCACATCTCATGTTATAGGAAGGATCTCAGGTTTGGTATAAGCATTGAGATATCACATCTCTGCTATCGGAAGGGTCTCAGGATTGGAATGGGAAGGAGTTGGATATTCCCATCTCATGTTATAGGAAGGGTCTCAGGTTTGGTATTAGAAGCATTGAGACATCACATCTCATGCTATAGGAAGGGTCTCAGGATTGGAATGGGAAGGACTTGGATATCACATCTCATGCTATAGGGAGGGTCTCAAGTTTGATATTAGAAGCATTGAGATATCACATCTCATGATATCGGAAGGGTCTCAGGATTGGAATGGGAAGGAGTTGGATATCACATCTCATGATAAAGGAAGGGTCTAAGGTTTGGAAGGGGAAGGATTTGGATATCACATCTCATGTTATAGGGCGGGTCTCAGGTTTGGTATTAGAAGCATTGAGATATCAAGTCTCATGGTATAGGAAGGGTCTCAGAATTGGAATTGGAAGGAGTTGGATATCACATCTCAAGCTATAGGAAGGGTCTCAGGATTGGAATGGGAAGGAGTTTGATATCACATCTCATGCCATAGTATGGGTCTCAGGTTTGGTATAAGCATTGGGATATCACATCTCATGCTATCGGAAGGGTATCAGGATTGGATTTGGAAGGAGTTGGATATCCCATCTCATGCTATAGAAAGGGTCTCAGGTTGGAATGGGAAGGAGTTGGATATCACATCTCATGTTATAGGAAGGGTCTCGGGATTGGAATGGGAAGGACTTGGATATCACATCTCATGCTATAGGAAGGCTCTCAGGTTTGGAAGGGGAAAGAGTTGGATATCACATTTCATGTTAGAGGTAGGATCTCAGGTTTGGTATTAGAGGCATTGAGATATCACATCTCATGCTATCAGAAGGGTCTCAGGATTGGAATGGGAAGGAGTTGGATATCACATCTTATGCTAAAGGGAGGGTCTCAGGTTTGGAAGGGGAAGGATTTGGATATCACATCTCATGTTATAAGAAGGAGCTCAGGTTTGGTATTAGAAGCATTGAGATATCACATCTCATGCTATCAGAAGGATCTCAGGTTTGGTATTAGAAGCATTGAGATATCACATCTCATGCTATCAGAAGGGTCTCAGGATTGGAATGGGAAGGAGTTGGATATCACATCTCATGCTAAAGGGAGGGTCTCAGGTTTGGAAGGGGAAGGATTTGGATATCACATCTCATGTTATCGGAAGGATCTCAGGTTTGGTATTAGAAGTATTGAGATATCACATCTCATGCTATAGGAAGGGTCTCAGGATTGGAATGGGAAGGAGTTGGATATCACACCTCAAGCTATAGAAAGGGTCTCAGGTTTGGTATAAGCATTGAGATATCACATCACATGCTATAGGAAGGGTCTCAGGATTGGAATGGGAAGGTGTTGTATATGACATCTCATGTCATAGGAAGGGTCTCAGGTTTGGCATAAGCATTGAGATATCACATCACATGCTATAGGAAGGGTCTCAGGATTGGAATGGGAAGGACTTGGATATCACATCTCATGCTATAGGCAGGGTCTCAGGTTTGGAAAGGGAAGGAGTTGGATATCACATTTCATGTTAGAGGTAGGATATCAGGTCTGGTATTAGAGGCATTGAGATATCACATCTCATGCTATCAGAAGGGTCTCAGGATTGGAATGGGAAGGAGTTGGATATCACATCTCATGCTAAAGGGAGGGTCTCAGGTTTGGAAGGGAAAGGATTTGGATATCACATCTCATGTTATAGGAAGGATCTCAGGTTTGGTATTAGAGGCATTGAGATATCACATCTCATGCTATCATAAGGGTCTCAGGATTGGAATGGGAAGGAGTTGGATATCACATCTCATGCTAAAGGGAGGGTCTCAGGTTTGGAAGGGGAAGAATTTGGATATCACATCACATGTTATAGGAAGGATCTCAGGTTTGGTATTAGAAGCATTGAGATATCACATCTCATGCTATCGGAAGGGTCTCAGGATTGGAATGGGAAGGAGTTGGAAATCACATCTCATGCTATAGGAAGGGTCTCAGGTTTGGAACGGGAAGGAGTTGGATATCACATCTCATGTTATAGGAAGAGTCTCAGGTTTGGTATAAGCATTGAGATATCACATCTCTGCAATCGGAAATGTCTCAGGATTGGGATGGGAAGGAGTTGGATATCACATCTCATGCTATAGGAAGGGTCTCAGGTTTGGAACGGGAAGGAGTTGGATATCAAATCTCATGCTATAGGAAGGCTCTCAGGTTTGGAAGGGGAAAGAGTTGGATATCACATTTCATGTTAGAGGTAGGATCTCAGGTTTGGTATTAGAGGCATTGAGATATCACATCTCATGCTATCAGAAGGGTCTCAGGATTGGAATGGGAAGGAGTTGGATATCACATCTCATGCTAAAGGGAGGGTCTCAGGTTTGGAAGGGGAAGGATTTGGATATCACATCTCATGTTATAAGAAGGAGCTCAGGTTTGGTATTAGAAGCATTGAGATATCACATCTCATGCTATCGGAAGGATCTCAGGTTTGGTATTAGAAGCATTGAGATATCACATCTCATGCTATCAGAAGGGTCTCAGGATTGGAATGGGAAGGAGTTGGATATCACATCCCATGCTAAAGGGAGGGTCTCAGGTTTGGAAGGGGAAGGATTTGGATATCACATCTCATGTTATCGGAAGGATCTCAGGTTTGGTATTAGAAGTATTGAGATATCACATCTCATGCTATAGGAAGGGTCTCAGGATTGGAATGGGAAGGAGTTGTATATGACATCTCATGCCATAGGAAGGGTCTCAGGTTTGGTATAAGCATTGAGAAATCACATCACATGCTATAGGAAGGGTCTCAGGATTGGAATGGGAAGGACTTGGATATCACATCTCATGCTATAGGCAGGGTCTCAGGTTCGGAAAGGGAAGGAGTTGGATATCACATTTCATGTTAGAGGTAGGATATCAGGTTTGGTATTAGAGGCATTGAGATATCACATCTCATGCTATCAGAAGGGTCTCAGGATTGGAATGGGAAGGAGTTGGATATCACATCTCATGCTAAAGGGAGGGTCTCAGGTTTGGAAGGGGAAGGATTTGGATATCACATCTCATGTTATAGGAAGGATCTCAGGTTTGGTATTAGAGGCATTGAGATATCACATTTCATGCTATCATAAGGGTCTCAGGATTGGAATGGGAAGGAGTTGGATATCACATCTCATGCTATAGGAAGGGTCTCAGGTTTGGTATAAGCAGTGAGATATCACTGATGTGATATCTCAATGCTTATACAAAACCAGAGACCCTTCCTATAGCATGAGATGTGATATCCAACTCCTTCCCATTCCAATCCTGAGACCCTTCCTATAGCATGAGATGTGATGTCTCAATGCTTCTAATACCAAACCTGAGATCCTTCCTATAACATGAGATGTGATATCCAACTCCTTCCCATTCCAATCCTGAGACCCTTCCTATAACATGAGATGTCATATCCAACTCCTTCCCATTCCAACCTGAGACCCTTCCTTTAGCATGAGATGTAATATCCAAATCCTTCACATTCCAATCCGGAGACCCTTCCTATAGCATGAGATGTGATATCTCAATATTTCTAATACCAAACATGAGATCCTTCCTATAACACGAGATGTGATATCCAACTCCTTCCATTCCAATCCTGAGACCCGTCCTATAGCATGAGATGTGATATCTCAATGCTTATACTAAACCTGAGACCCTTCCTATAGCATGAGATGTGATATCCAACTACTTCCCATTCCAATCCTGAGACCCTTCCTATAGCATGAGATGTGATATCTCAATGCTTCTAATACCAAACCTGAGATCCTTCCTCTAACATGAAATGTGATATCCAACTCCTTCCCTTTCCAAACCTAAGAGCCTATCTATAGCATGAGATGTGATATCCAAGTCCTTCCCATTCCAACCCTTAGACCCTTCCTACAGCATGCAATATGATATCTCAATGATTCTAATAACAAACCTGAGACCCGTCCTATAACATGAGATGTGATATCCAACTCCTTCCCATTCCAATCCTGAGACACTTCCGATAGCAGAGATGTGATATCTCAATGCTTATACCAAACCTGAGACCCTTCCGATAGCATGAGATGTGATATCTCAATGCTTCAAAAACCAAACATGAGAACCATCCTAAAACATGAGATGTGAAATCCAAATCCTTCCCTTCCCAAACCTGAGACTCTTCCTATAGCATGAGATGTGATATCTCAATGCTTCTACCAAACCTGAAACCCTTCCTATAGCATGAGTTGTGATATCCAACTCCTTCCCATTCCAACCCTGAGACCCTTCCTATAGCATGAGATGTGATGTCTCAATGCTTCTAATACCAAACCTGAGATCCTTCCTATAACATGAGATGTGATATCCAACTCCTTCCATTCCAATCCTGAGACCCGTCCTATAGCATGAGATGTGATATCTCAATGCTTATACTAAACCTGAGACCCTTCCTATAGCATGAGATGTGATATCCAACTACTTCCCATTCCAATCCTGAGACCCTTCCTATAGCATGAGATGTGATATCTCAATGCTTCTAATACCAAACCTGAGATCCTTCCTCTAACATGAAATGTGATATCCAACTCCTTCCCTTTCCAAACCTAAGAGCCTATCTATAGCATGAGATGTGATATCCAAGTCCTTCCCATTCCAACCCTTAGACCCTTCCTACAGCATGCAATATGATATCTCAATGATTCTAATAACAAACCTGAGACCCGTCCTATAACATGAGATGTGATATCCAACTCCTTCCCATTCCAATCCTGAGACACTTCCGATAGCAGAGATGTGATATCTCAATGCTTATACCAAACCTGAGACCCTTCCTATAACATGAGATGTGATATCCAAATCCTTCCCGTTCCAAACCTGAGACCCTTCCTTTAGCATGAGATGTGATATCCAGCTCCTTCCCATTCCAATCCTGAGACACTTCCGATAGCATGAGATGTGATATCTCAATGCTTCTAATATCAAAACTGAGACCCTCCCTATAGCATGATATGTGATATCTAAGTCCTTCCCATTCCAATCCTGAGACACTCCCTATAGCATGAGATGTGATATCCAACTCTTTCCCATTCCACTCCTGAGACCCTTCCTATAGCATGAGATATGATATCTCAATATTTCTAATACCAAACGTGAGATCCTTCCGATAACATGAGATGTGATATCCAAATCCTTCCCCTTCCAAACCTGAGACCCTCCCTTTAGCATGAGATGTGATATCCAACTCCTTCCCATTTCAATCCTGAGACCCTTTTGATAGCATGAGATGTGATATCTCAATGCTTCTAATACCAAACCTGAGATCCTTCCGATAGCATGAGATGTGATATCTCAATGCTTCTAATACCAAACCTGAGATCCTTCCTATAACATGAGATGTGATATCCAAATCATTCCCCTTCCAAACCTGAGACCCTCCCTTTAGCATGAGATGTGATATCCAACTCCTTCCCATTCCATTCCTGAGACCCTTCTGATAGCATGAGATGTGATATCTCAATGCCTCTAATACCAAACCTGAGATCCTACCTCTAACATGAAATGTGATATCCAACTCTTTCCCCTTCCAAACCTGAGAGCCTTCCTATAGCATGAGATGTGATATCCAAGTCCTTCCCATTCCAATCCTGAGACCCTTCCTATAGCTTGAGATGTGATATCCAACTCCTTCCCATTCCAATTCTGAGACCCTTCCTATACTCTGAGACTTGATATCTCAATGCTTCTAATACCAAACCTGAGACCCGTAATATAACATGAGATGTGATATCCAAATCCTTCCCCTTCCAAACCTTAGACCCTTCCTTTATCATGAGATGTGATATCCAACTCCTTCCCATTGCAATCCTGAGACCCTTCCGATATCATGAGATGTGATATCTCAAAGCGTCTAATATCAAACTTGAGACCCTCCCTATAGCAGGGGATGTGATATCCAAGTCCTTCCCATTCCAATCCTGAGACCCTTCCTATAGCATGAGATGTGATATCTCAATGCTTCTAATACCAAACCTATGACCCTTCCTATAACATGAGATGGATATATCCAACTCCTTCCCATTCCAATCCTGAGACCCTTCCGATAGCAGAGATGTGATATCTCAATGCTTATACCAAACCTGAGACCCTTCCTATGGCATGAGATGTGATATCCAACTCCTTGCCATTCAAATCCTGAGACCCTTCCTATAGCATGAGAAGGGATATCCAACTCCTTCCCAATCCAATCCTGAGACCCTTCCGATAGCAGAGACGTGATATCTCAATGCTTCTACCAAACCTGAGACCCTTCCTTTAGCATGAGATGTGATATCCAAATCCTTCACATTCCAATCCTGAGACCCTTCCTATAGCATGAGATGTGATATCTCAATGCTTCTAATACCAAACCTGAGATCTTTCCTATAACATGAGATGTGATATCCAATTCCTTCCCATTCCAAACCTGAGACCCTTCCTATTGGATGAGATGTGATATCCAACTCCTTCCCATTCCAACCCTGAGACCCTTCCTATAGCATGAGATGTGATGTCTCAATGCTTCCAATACCAAACCTGAGATCCTTCCTATAACATGATATGTGATATCCAACTCCTTCCATTCCAATCCTGAGACCTGTCCTATAGCATGAGATGTGATATCTCAATGCTTATACCAAACCTGAGACCCTTCCTATAGCATGAGATGTGATATCCAACTACTTCCCATTCCAATCCTGAGACCCTTCATATAGCATGAGATGTGATATCTCAATGCTTCTAATACCAAACCTGAGATCCTTCCTCTAACATGAAATGTGATATCCAACTCCTTCCCTTTCCAAACCTAAGAGCCTATCTATAGCATGAGATGTGATATCCAAGTCCTTCCCATTCCAATCCTTAGACCCTTCCTACAGCATGCAATATGATATCTCAATGATTCTAATAACAAACCTGAGACCCGTCCTATAGCATGAGATATGATATCCAAGTCCTTCCCATTCCAATCCTGAGACCCTTCCTATATCATGAAATGTGATATCCAACTCCTTCCCATTCCAACCTGAGACCCTTCCTATAGCATGAGATGGGATATCCAACTTCTTCCAAATCCAATACTGATACCCTTCCGATAGCATGAGATGTGATATCCCAATGCTTCTACCAAACCTGAGACCCATACCATGGCATGAGATGTGATATCAAACTCCTTCCCATTCCAATCCTGAGACCCTTCCTATAGCTTGAGGTGTGATATCCAACTCCTTCCCATTCCAATTCTGAGACCCTTCTTATACCATGAGACTTGATATCTCAATGCATCTAATACCAAACCTGAGACCCGTCCTATAACATGAGATGTGATATCCAAATCCTTCCCCTTCCAAACCTTAGACCCTTCCTTTATCATGAGATGTGATATCCAACTCCTTCCCATTCCAATCCTGAGACCCTTCCGATATCATGAGATTTGTTATCTCAATGCTTCTAATATCAAACTTGAGACCCTCCCTATAGCATGAGATGTGACATCCAAGTCCTTCCCATTCCAATCCTGAGACCCTTCCTATAACATGAGATGTGATATCCAACTCCTTCCCATTCCAACCTGAGACACTTCCTATAGCATGAGAAGGGATATCTAACTCCTTCCCAATCCAATCCTGAGACCCTTCCGATAGCAGAGATGTGATATCTCAATGCTTATAACAAACCTGAGACCCTTCCTATGGCATGAGATGTGATATCCAACTCCTTGCCATTCAAATCCTGAGATCCTTCCTATAGCATGAGATGTGATATCTCTATGCTTCTAATACCAAACCTGAGACCCTTCCTATAACATGAGATGGGATATCCAACTGCTTCCCATTCCAATCCTGAGACCCTTCCGATAGCAGAGATGTGATATCTCAATGCTTATACCAAACCTGAGAACCTTCCTATGGCCTGAGATGTCATATACAACTCCTTCCCATTCCAATCCTGAGACCCTTCCTTTAGCATGAGATGTGATATCTCAATGCTTATACCAAATCTGAGACCCTTCCTATAGCATGAGATGTGATATCCAATTCCTTCCCATTCCAAGCCTGAGACCCTTCCTATAGCATGAGATGTGATATCTCAATGCTTATACCAAACCTGAGAGCCTACCTATAGCATGAGATGTGATATCCAAGTCCATCCCATTCCAATCCTTAGACCTTTCCTACAGCATGCGATGTGATATCTCAATGATTCTAATACCAAACCAGAGACTCTTCCTATAACATGAGATGGGATATCCAACTCCTTCCCATTCCAATCCTGAGCCGCTTCCGATAGCAGAGATGTGATATCTCAATGCTTATACCAAACCCGAGACCCTTCCTATAACATGAGATGTGATATCCAACTCCTTCCCGTTCCAAACCTGAGACACTAACTATAGCATATGTGATATCCAACTCCTTCCCATTCCAAACATGAGACCCTTCCTATAGCAAGAAAGTAATATCCAACTCCTACCCATTCCAATCCTGAGACCCTTCCTATAGCAAGAGATGTGATATCCAAATCCTTCCCATTCCAATCCTGAGACCCTTCCTATAACATGAGATGTGATATCCAACTCCTTCCCATTCCAACCTGAGACACTTCCTATAGCATGAGAAGGGATATCCAACTCCTTCCCAATCCAATCCTGAGACCCTTCCGATAGCAGAGATGTGATATCTCAATGCTTATACCAAACCTGAGACCCTTCCTATGGCATGAGATGTGATATCCAACTCCTTCCCAATCCAATTCTGAGACTCTTCCGATAGCAGAGACGTGATATCTCAATGCTTCTACCAAACCTGAGACCCTTCCTTTAGCATGAGATGTGATATCCAAATCCTTCACATTCCAATCCTGAGACCCTTTCTATAGCATGAGATGTGATATCTCAATGCTTCTAATACCAAACCTGAGATCCTTCCTATAACATGAGATGTGATATCCAATTCCTTCCCATTCCAAACCTGAGACCCTTCCTATTGGATGAGATGTGATATCCAACTCCTTCCCATTCCAACCCTGAGACCCTTCCTATAGCATGAGATGTGATGTCTCAATGCTTCTAATACCAAACCTGAGATCCTTCCTATAACATGAGATGTGATATCCAACTCCTTCCATTCCAATCCTGAGACCCGTCCTATAGCATGAGATGTGATATCTCAATGCTTATACCAAACCTGAGACCCTTCCTATAGCATGAGATGTGATATCCAACTGCTTCCCATTCCAATCCTGAGACCCTTCCTATAGCATGAGATGTGATATCTCAATGCTTCTAATACCAAACCTGAGATCCTTCCTCTAACATGAAATGTGATATCCAACTCCTTCCCTTTCCAAACCTAAGAGCCTATCTATACCATGAGATGTGATATCCAAGTCCTTCCCATTCCAACCCTTAGACCCTTCCTACAGCATGCAATATGATATCTCAATGATTCTAATAACAAACCCGAGACCCGTCCTATAACATGAGATGGGATATCCAACTCCTTCCCATTCCAATCCTGAGACACTTCCGATAGCAGAGATGTGATATCTCAATGCTTATACCAAACCTGAGACCCTTCCTATAACATGAGATGTGATATCCAAATCCTTCCCGTTCCAAACCTGAGACCCTTCCTTTAGCATGAGATGTGATATCCAGCACCTTCCCATTCCAATCCTGAGACACTTCCTATAGCATGAGATGTGATATCTCAATGCTTCTAATATCAAAACTGAGACCCTCCCTATAGCATGATATGTGATATCTAAGTCCTTCCCATTCCAATCCTGAGACCCTCCCTATAGCATGAGATGTGATATCCAACTCCTTCCCATTCCAATCCTGAGACCCTTCCTATAGCATGAGATATGATATCTCAATACTTCTAATACCAAACGTGAGATCCTTCCGATAACATGAGATGTGATATCCAAATCCTTCCCCTTCCAATCCTGAGACCCTCCCTTTAGCATGAGATGTGATATCCAACTCCTTCCTATTCCAATCCTGAGACTCTTCTGATAGCATGAGCTGTGATATCTTAATGCTTCTAATACCAAACCTGAGATCCTTCCGATAGCATGAGATGTGATATCTCAATGCTTATAATACCAAACCTGAGATCCTTCCTATAACATGAGATGTGATATCCAAATCCTTCCCCTTCCAAACCTGAGACCCTCCCTTTAGCATGAGATGTGATATCCAACTGCTTCCCATTCCAATCCTGAGACCCTTCCTATAGCATGAGATGTGATATCTCAATGCTTCTAATACCAAACCAGAGACTCTTCCTATAACATGAGATGTGATAGCCAAATCCTTCCCCTTCCAAACCTGAGACCCTCCCTTTAGCATGAGATGTGATATCCAAGTCCATCCCATTCCAATCCTTAGACCTTTCCTACAGCATGCGATGTGATATCTCAATGATTCTAATACCAAACCAGAGACTCTTCCTATAACATGAGATGGGATATCCAACTCCTTCCCATTCCAATCCTGAGCCGCTTCCGATAGCAGAGATGTGATATCTCAATGCTTATACCAAACCCGAGACCCTTCCTATAACATGAGATGTGATATCCAACTCCTTCCCGTTCCAAACCTGAGACACTAACTATAGCATATGTGATATCCAACTCCTTCCCATTCCAAACATGAGACCCTTCCTATAGCAAGAAAGTAATATCCAACTCCTACCCATTCCAATCCTGAGACCCTTCCTATAGCAAGAGATGTGATATCCAAATCCTTCCCATTCCAATCCTGAGACCCTTCCTATAACATGAGATGTGATATCCAACTCCTTCCCATTCCAACCTGAGACACTTCCTATAGCATGAGAAGGGATATCCAACTCCTTCCCAATCCAATCCTGAGACCCTTCCGATAGCAGAGATGTGATATCTCAATGCTTATACCAAACCTGAGACCCTTCCTATGGCATGAGATGTGATATCCAACTCCTTCCCAATCCAATTCTGAGACTCTTCCGATAGCAGAGACGTGATATCTCAATGCTTCTACCAAACCTGAGACCCTTCCTTTAGCATGAGATGTGATATCCAAATCCTTCACATTCCAATCCTGAGACCCTTCCTATAGCATGAGATGTGATATCTCAATGCTTCTAATACCAAACCTGAGATCCTTCCTATAACATGAGATGTGATATCCAATTCCTTCCCATTCCAAACCTGAGACCCTTCCTATTGGATGAGATGTGATATCCAACTCCTTCCCATTCCAACCCTGAGACCCTTCCTATAGCATGAGATGTGATGTCTCAATGCTTCTAATACCAAACCTGAGATCCTTCCTATAACATGAGATGTGATATCCAACTCCTTCCATTCCAATCCTGAGACCCGTCCTATAGCATGAGATGTGATATCTCAATGCTTATACCAAACCTGAGACCCTTCCTATAGCATGAGATGTGATATCCAACTGCTTCCCATTCCAATCCTGAGACCCTTCCTATAGCATGAGATGTGATATCTCAATGCTTCTAATACCAAACCTGAGATCCTTCCTCTAACATGAAATGTGATATCCAACTCCTTCCCTTTCCAAACCTAAGAGCCTATCTATACCATGAGATGTGATATCCAAGTCCTTCCCATTCCAACCCTTAGACCCTTCCTACAGCATGCAATATGATATCTCAATGATTCTAATAACAAACCTGAGACCCGTCCTATAACATGAGATGGGATATCCAACTCCTTCCCATTCCAATCCTGAGACACTTCCGATAGCAGAGATGTGATATCTCAATGCTTATACCAAACCTGAGACCCTTCCTATAACATGAGATGTGATATCCAAATCCTTCCCGTTCCAAACCTGAGACCCTTCCTTTAGCATGAGATGTGATATCCAGCACCTTCCCATTCCAATCCTGAGACACTTCCTATAGCATGAGATGTGATATCTCAATGCTTCTAATATTAAAACTGAGACCCTCCCTATAGCATGATATGTGATATCTAAGTCCTTCCCATTCCAATCCTGAGACCCTTCCTATAGCATGAGATATGATATCTCAATACTTCTAATACCAAACGTGAGATCCTTCCGATAACATGAGATGTGATATCCAAATCCTTCCCCTTCCAATCCTGAGACCCTCCCTTTAGCATGAGATGTGATATCCAACTCCTTCCTATTCCAATCCTGAGACTCTTCTGATAGCATGAGATGTGATATCTTAATGCTTCTAATACCAAACCTGAGATCCTTCCGATAGCATGAGATGTGATATCTCAATGCTTATAATACCAAACCTGAGATCCTTCCTATAACATGAGATGTGATATCCAAATCCTTCCCCTTCCAAACCTGAGACCCTCCCTTTAGCATGAGATGTGATATCCAACTGCTTCCCATTCCAATCCTGAGACCCTTCCTATAGCATGAGATGTGATATCTCAATGCTTCTAATACCAAACCTGAGATCCTTCCTCTAACATGAAATGTGATATCCAACTCCTTCCCTTTCCAAACCTAAGAGCCTATCTATACCATGAGATGTGATATCCAAGTCCTTCCCATTCCAACCCTTAGACCCTTCCTACAGCATGCAATATGATATCTCAATGATTCTAATAACAAACCTGAGACCCGTCCTATAACATGAGATGGGATATCCAACTCCTTCCCATTCCAATCCTGAGACACTTCCGATAGCAGAGATGTGATATCTCAATGCTTATACCAAACCTGAGACCCTTCCTATAACATGAGATGTGATATCCAAATCCTTCCCGTTCCAAACCTGAGACCCTTCCTTTAGCATGAGATGTGATATCCAGCACCTTCCCATTCCAATCCTGAGACACTTCCTATGGCATGAGATGTGATATCTCAATGCTTCTAATATCAAAACTGAGACCCTCCCTATAGCATGATATGTGATATCTAAGTCCTTCCCATTCCAATCCTGAGACCCTCCCTATAGCATGAGATGTGATATCCAACTCCTTCCCATTCCAATCCTGAGACCCTTCCTATAGCATGAGATATGATATCTCAATACTTCTAATACCAAACGTGAGATCCTTCCGATAACATGAGATGTGATATCCAAATCCTTCCCCTTCCAATCCTGAGACCCTCCCTTTAGCATGAGATGTGATATCCAACTCCTTCCTATTCCAATCCTGAGACTCTTCTGATAGCATGAGATGTGATATCTCAATGCTTCTAATACCAAACCAGAGATCCTTCCGATAGCATGAGATGTGATATCTCAATGCTTCTAATACCAAACCTGAGATCCTTCCTATAACATGAGATGTGATATCCAAATCCTTCCCCTTCCAAACCTGAGACCCTCCCTTTAGCATGAGATGTGATATCCAACTCCTTCCCATTCCATTCCTGAGACCCTTCTGATAGCATGAGATGTGATATCTCAATGCCTCTAATACCAAACGTGAGATCCTACCTCTAACATGAAATGTGATATCCAACTCTTTCCCCTTCCAAACCTGAGAGCCTTCCTATTGCATGAGATGTGATATCCAAGTCCTTCCCATTCCAATCCTGAGACCCTTCCTATAGCTTGAGATGTGATATCCAACTCCTTCCCATTCCAATTCTGAGACCCTTCCTATACTATGAGACTTGATATCTCAATGCTTCTAATACAAACGTGAGACCCGTAATATAACATGAGATGTGATATCCAAATCCTTCCCCTTCCAAACCTTAGACCCTTCCTTTATCATGAGATGTGATATCCAACTCCTTCCCATTCCAATCCTGAGACCCTTCCGATATCATGAGATGTGATATCTCAAAGCTTCTAATATCAAACTTGAGACCTTCCCTATAGCATGAGATGTGATATCCAAGTCCTTCCCATTCCAATCCTGAGACCCTTCCTATAGCATGAGATGTGATATCTCAATGCTTCTAATACCAAACCTGAGACCCTTCCTATAACATGAGATGGGAATATCCAACTCCTTCCCTTTCCAATCCTGAGACCCTTCCGGTAGCAGAGATGTGATATCTCAATGCTTATACCAAACCTGAGATCCTTCCTATAACATGAGATGTGATATCCAACACCTTCCCATTCCAATCCTGAGACACTTCCTATAGCATGAGATACGATATCTCACTGCTTATACCAAACCTGAGACCCTTCCCATAGCATGAGATGTGATATCCAACTCCTTCCCATTCCAATCCTCAGACCCTTCCTATAGCATGAGATGTGATATCTCAATGCTTCTAATATCAAACTTGAGACCCTACCTATAGCATGAGATGTGATATCCAAGTCCTTCGCATTACAATCCTGAGACACTTCCTATAACATGAGATGTGATATCCAACTCCTTCCCATTCCAATCCTGAGACCCTTCCTATAGCATGAGATATGATATCTCAATACTTCTAATACCAAACGTGAGATCCTTCCGATAACATGAGATGTGATATCCAAATCCTTCCCCTTCCAAACCTGAGACCCTCCCTTTAGCATGAGATGTGATATCCAACTCCTTCCCATTCCAATCCTGAGACCCTTCTGATAGCATGAGATGTGATATCTCAATGCTTCTAATACCAAACCTGAGATCCTTCCTATAACATGAGATGTGATATCCAAATCCTTTCCCTTCCAAACCTGAGACCCTCCCTTTAGCATGAGATGTGATATCCAACTCCTTCCCATTCCATTCCCGAGACCCTTCTGATAGCATGAGATGTGATATCTCAATGCCTCTAATACCAAACCTGAGATCCTACCTCTAACATGAAATGTGATATCCAACTCTTTCCCCTTCCAAACCTGAGAGCCTTCCTATAGCATGAGATGTGATATCCAAGTCCTTCCCATTCCAATCCTGAGACCCTTCCTATAGCTTGAGATGTGATATCCAACTCCTTCCCATTCCAATTCTGAGACCCTTCCTATACTCTGAGACTTGATATCTCAATGCTTCTAATACCAAACCTGAGACCCGTAATATAACATGAGATGTGATATCCAAATCCTTCCCCTTCCAAACCTTAGACCCTTCCTTTATCATGAGATGTGATATCCAACTCCTTCCCATTCCAATCCTGAGACCCTTCCGATATCATGAGATGTGATATCTCAAAGCTTCTAATATCAAACTTGAGACCCTCCCTATAGCATGAGATGTGATATCCAAGTCCTTCCCATTCCAATCCTGAGACCCTTCCTATAGCATGAGATGTGATATCTCAATGCTTCTAATACCAAACCTGAGACCCTTCCTATTACATGAGATGGGAATATCCAACTCCTTCCCATTCCAATCCTGAGACCCTTCCGATAGCAGAGATGTGATATCTCAATGCTTATACCAAACCTGAGACCCTTCGTATGGCATGAGATGTGATATCCAACTCCTTGCCATTCAAATCCTGAGACCCTTCCTATAGCATGAGAAGGGATATCCAACTCCTTCCCAATCCAATCCTGAGACCCTTCCGATAGCAGAGACGTGATATCTCAATGCTTCTACCAAACCTGAGACCCTTCCTTTAGCATGAGATGTGATATCCAAATCCTTCACATTCCAATCCTGAGACCCTTCCTATAGCATGAGATGTGATATCTCAATGCTTCTAATACCAAACCTGAGATCCTTCCTATAACATGAGATGTGATATCCAATTCCTTCCCATTCCAAACCTGAGACCCTTCCTATTGGATGAGTTGTGATATCCAACTCCTTCCCATTCCAACCCTGAGACCCTTCCTATAGCATGAGATGTGATGTCTCAATGATTCTAATACCAAACCTGAGATCCTTCCTATAACATGAGATGTGATATCCAACTCCTTCCATTCCAATCCTGAGACCCGTCCTATAGCATGAGATGTGATATCTCAATGCGTATACCAAACCTGAGACCCTTCCTATAGCATGAGATGTGATATCCAACTACTTCCCATTCCAATCCTGAGACCCTTCCTATAGCATGAGATGTGATATCCAGGTCCTTCCTATTCCAATCCTTAGACCCTTCCTACAGCATGCAATATGATATCTCAATGATTCTAATAACAAACCTGAGACCCGTCCTATAGCACGAGATATGATATCCAAGTCCTTCCCATTCCAATCCTGAGACACTTCCGATAGCAGAGATGTGATATCTCAATGCTTATACCAAACCTGAGACCCTTCCTATAACATGAGATGTGATATCCCTTCCTATAGCTTGAGGTGTGATATCCAACTCCTTCCCATTCCAATTCTGAGACCCTTCTTATACCATGAGACTTGATATCTCAATGCTTCTAATACCAAACCTGAGACCCGTCCTATAACATGAGATGTGATATCCAAATCCTTCCCCTTCCAAACCTTAGACCCTTCCTTTATCATGAGATGTGATATCCAACTCCTTCCCATTCCAATCCTGAGACCCTTCCGATATCATGAGATTTGTTATCTCAATGCTTCTAATATCAAACTTGAGACCCTCCCTATAGCATGAGATGTGACATCCAAGTCCTTCCCATTCCAATCCTGAGACCCTTCCTATAGCATGAGATGTGATATCTCTATGCTTCTAATACCAAACCTGAGATCCTTCCTATAACATGAGATGGGATATCCAACTCCTTCCCATTCCAATCCTGAGACCTTTCCGATAGCAGAGATGTGATATCTCAATGCTTATACCAAACCTGAGAACCTTCCTATGGCCTGAGATGTCATATACAACTCCTTCCCATTCCAATCCTGAGACCCTTCCTTTAGCATGATATGTGATATCTCAATGCTTATACCAAATCTGAGACCCTTCCTATAGCATGAGATGTGATATCCAATTCCTTCCCATTCCAATCCTGAGACCCTTCCTATAGCATGAGATATGATATCTCAATGCTTATACCAAACCTGAGAGCCTACCTATAGCATGAGATGTGATATCCAAGTCCATCCCATTCCAATCCTTAGATTCCATTCCAATCCAATCAATTCCAGCCGCTTCCGATAGCAGAGATGTGATATCTCAATGCTTATACCAAACCTGAGACCCTTCCTATAACATGAGATGTGATATCCAACTCCTTCCCGTTCCAAACCTGAGACACTAACTATAGCATATGTGATATCCAACTCCTTCCCATTCCAAACATGAGACCCTTCCTATAACAAGAAAGTAATATCCAACTCCTACCCATTCCAATCCTGAGACCCTTCCTATAGCAAGAGATGTGATATCCAAATCCTTCCCATTCCAATCCTGAGACCCTTCCTATAACATGAGATGTGATATCCAACTCCTTCCCATTCCAACCTGAGACACTTCCTATAGCATGAGAAGGGATATCCAACTCATTCCCAATCCAATCCTGAGACCCTTCCGATAGCAGAGATGTGATATCTCAATGCTTGTACCAAACCTGAGACCCTTCCTATGGCATGAGATGTGATATCCAACTCCTTGCCATTCAAATCCTGAGACCCTTCCTATAGCATGAGAAGGGATATCCAACTCCTTCCCAATCCAATCCTGAGACCCTTCCGATAGCAGCGACGTGATATCTCAATGCTTCTACCAAACCTGAGACCCTTCCTTTAGCATGAGATGTGATATCCAAATCCTTCACATTCCAATCCTGAGACCCTTCCTATAGCATGAGATGTGATATCTCAATGCTTCTAATACCAAACCTGAGATCCTTCCTATAACATGAGATCTGATATCCAACTCCTTCCATTCCAATCCTGAGACCCTTCCTATAGCATGAGATGTGATATCTCAATGCTTATACCAAACCTGAGACCCTTCCTATAGCATGAGATGTGATATCCAACTCCTTCCCATTCCAATCCTGAGACCCTTCCTATAGCATGAGATGTGATATCTCAATGCTTCTAATACCAAACCTGAGATCCTTCCTCTAACATGAAATGTGAGATCCAACTCCTTCCCTTTCCAAACCTAAGAGCCTATCTATAGCATGAGATGTGATATCCAAGTCCTTCACATTCCAACCCTTAGACCCTTCCCACAGCATGCAATATGATATCTCAATGATTCCAATAACAAACCTGAGACCCGTCCTATAACATGAGATGGGATATCCAACTCCTTCCTATTCCAATCCTGAGACTCTTCTGATAGCATGAGATGTGATATCTCAATGCTTCTAATACCAAACCTGAGATCCTTCCGATAGCATGAGATGTGATATCTCAATGCTTCTAATACCAAACCTGAGATCCTTCCTATAACATGAGATGTGATATCCAAATCCTTCCCCTTCCAAACCTGAGACCCTCCCTTTAGCATGAGATGTGATATCCAACTGCTTCCCATTCCAATCCTGAGACCCTTCCTATAGCATGAGATGTGATATCTCAATGCTTCTAATACCAAACCTGAGATCCTTCCTCTAACATGAAATGTGATATCCAACTCCTTCCCTTTCCAAACCTAAGAGCCTATCTATACCATGAGATGTGATATCCAAGTCCTTCCCATTCCAACCCTTAGACCCTTCCTACAGCATGCAATATGATATCTCAATGATTCTAATAACAAACCTGAGACCCGTCCTATAACATGAGATGGGATATCCAACTTCTTCCCATTCCAATCCTGAGACACTTCCGATAGCAGAGATGTGATATCTCAATGCTTATACCAAACCTGAGACCCTTCCTATAACATGAGATGTGATATCCAAATCCTTCCCGTTCCAAACCTGAGACCCTTCCTTTAGCATGAGATGTGATATCCAGCACCTTTCCATTCCAATCCTGAGACACTTCCTATAGCATGAGATGTGATATCTCAATGCTTCTAATATCAAAACTGAGACCCTCCCTATAGCATGATATGTGATATCTAAGTCCTTCCTATTCCAATCCTGAGACCCTCCCTATAGCATGAGATGTGATATCCAACTCCTTCCCATTCCAATCCTGAGACCCTTCCTATAGCATGAGATATGATATCTCAATACTTCTAATACCAAACGTGAGATCCTTCCGATAACATGAGATGTGATATCCAAATCCTTCCCCTTCCAATCCTGAGACCCTCCCTTTAGCATGAGATGTGATATCCAACTCCTTCCTATTCCAATCCTGAGACTCTTCTGATAGCATGAGATGTGATATCTCAATACTTCTAATACCAAACCTGAGATCCTTCCGATAGCATGAGATGTGATATCTCAATGCTTCTAATACCAAACCTGAGATCCTTCCTATAACATGAGATGTGATATCCGAATCCTTCCCCTTCCAAACCTGAGACCCTCCCTTTAGCATGAGATGTGATATCCAACTCCTTCCCATTCCATTCCTGAGACCCTTCTGATAGCATGAGATGTGATATCTCAATGCCTCTAATACCAAACCTGAGATCCTACCTCTAACATGAAATGTGATATCCAACTCTTTCCCCTTCCAAACCTGAGAGCCTTCCTATAGCATGAGATGTGATATCCAAGTCCTTCCCATTCCAATCCTGAGACCCTTCCTATAGCTTGAGATGTGATATCCAACTCCTTCCCATTCCAATTCTGAGACCCTTCCTATACTATGAGACTTGATATCTCAATGCTTCTAATACAAACGTGAGACCCGTAATATAACATGAGATGTGATATCCAAATCCTTCCCCTTCCAAACCTTAGACCCTTCCTTTATCATGAGATGTGATATCCAACTCCTTCCCATTCCAATCCTGAGATCCTTCCGATATCATGAGATGTGATATCTCAAAGCTTCTAATATCAAACTTGAGACCCTCCCTATAGCATGAGATGTGATATCCAAGTCCTTCCCATTCCAATCCTGAGACCCTTCCTATAGCATGAGATGTGATATCTCAATGCTTCTAATACCAAACCTGAGACCCTTCCTATAACATGAGATGGGAATATCCAACTCCTTCCCATTCCAATCCTGAGACCCTTCCGGTAGCAGAGATGTGATATCTCAATGCTTATACCAAACCTGAGATCCTTCCTATAACATGAGATGTGATATCCAACTCCTTCCCATTCCAATCCTCAGACCCTTTCTATAGCATGAGATGTGATATCTCAATGCTTCTAATATCAAACTTGAGACCCTACCTATAGCATGAGATGTGATATCCAAGACCTTCCCATTACAATCCTGAGACACTTCCTATAACATGAGATGTGATATCCAACTCCTTCCCATTCCAATCCTGAGACCCTTCCTATAGCATGAGATATGATATCTCAATACTTCTAATACCAAACGTGAGATCCTTCCGATAACATGAGATGTGATATCCAAATCCTTCCCCTTCCAAACCTGAGACCCTCCCTTTAGCATGAGATGTGATATCCAACTCCTTCCCATTCCAATCCTGAGACCCTTCTGATAGCATGAGATGTGATATCTCAATGCTTCTAATACCAAACCTGAGATCCTTCCTATAACATGAGATGTGATATCCAAATCCTTTCCCTTCCAAACCTGAGACCCTCCCTTTAGCATGAGATGTGATATCCAACTCCTTCCCATTCCATTACCGAGACCCTTCTGATAGCATGAGATGTGATATCTCAATGCCTCTAATACCAAACCTGAGATCCTACCTCTAACATGAAATGTGATATCCAACTCTTTCCCCTTCCAAACCTGAGAGCCTTCCTATAGCATGAGATGTGATATCCAAGTCCTTCCCATTCCAATCCTGAGACCCTTCCTATAGCTTGAGATGTGATATCCAACTCCTTCCCATTCCAATTCTGAGACCCTTCCTATACTCTGAGACTTGATATCTCAATGCTTCTAATACCAAACCTGAGACCCGTAATATAACATGAGATGTGATATCCAAATCCTTCCCCTTCCAAACCTTAGACCCTTCCTTTATCATGAGATGTGATATCCAACTCCTTCCCATTCCAATCCTGAGACCCTTCCGATATCATGAGATGTGACATCTCAAAGCTTCTAATATCAAACTTGAGACCCTCCCTATAGCATGAGATGTGATATCCAAGTCCTTCCCATTCCAATCCTGAGACCCTTCCTATAGCATGAGATGTGATATCTCAATGCTTCTAATACCAAACCTGAGACCCTTCCTATTACATGAGATGGGAATATCCAACTCCTTCCCATTCCAATCCTGAGACCCTTCCGATAGCAGAGATGTGATATCTCAATGCTTATACCAAACCTGAGACCCTTCGTATGGCATGAGATGTGATATCCAACTCCTTGCCATTCAAATCCTGAGACCCTTCCTATAGCATGAGAAGGGATATCCAACTCCTTCCCAATCCAATCCTGAGACCCTTCCGATAGCAGAGACGTGATATCTCAATGCTTCTACCAAACCTGAGACCCTTCCTTTAGCATGAGATGTGATATCCAAATCCTTCACATTCCAATCCTGAGACCCTTCCTATAGCATGAGATGTGATATCTCAATGATTCTAATACCAAACCTGAGATCCTTCCTATAACATGAGATGTGATATCCAATTCCTTCCCATTCCAAACCTGAGACCCTTCCTATAACATGAGATGGGATATCCAACTCCTTCCCATTCCAATCCTGAGACCTTTCCGATAGCAGAGATGTGATATCTCAATGCTTATACCAAACCTGAGAACCTTCCTATGGCCTGAGATGTCATATACAACTCCTTCCCATTCCAATCCTGAGACCCTTCCTTTAGCATGATATGTGATATCTCAATGCTTATACCAAATCTGAGACCCTTCCTATAGCATGAGATGTGATATCCAATTCCTTCCCATTCCAATCCTGAGACCCTTCCTATAGCATGAGATGTGATATTTCAATGCTTATACCAAACCTGAGAGCCTACCTATAGCATGAGATGTGATATCCAAGTCCATCCCATTCCAATCCTTAGACCCTTCCTACAACATGCAATGTGATATCTCAATTATTCTAATACCAAACCAGAGACTCTTCCTATAACATGAGATGGGATATCCAACTCCTTCCCATTCCAATCCTGAGCCGCTTCCGATAGCAGAGATGTGATATCTCAATGCTTATACCAAACCTGAGACCCTTCCTATAACATGAGATGTGATATCCAACTCCTTCCCGTTCCAAACCTGAGACACTAACTATAGCATATGTGATATCCAACTCCTTCCCATTCCAAACATGAGACCCTTCCTATAGCAAGAAAGTAATATCCAACTCCTACCCATTCCA
The DNA here is from genome assembly GCF_040938575.1 of Ambystoma mexicanum. Lineage (NCBI taxonomy): Eukaryota > Metazoa > Chordata > Amphibia > Caudata > Ambystomatidae > Ambystoma > Ambystoma mexicanum. Next base: position 10,863,852 of record NW_027182444.1, read on the forward strand.
ATCCTGAGACCCTTCCTATAGCAAGAGATGTGATATCCAAATCCTTCCCATTCCAATCCTGAGACCCTTCCTATAACATGAGATGTGATATCCAACTCCTTCCCATTCCAACCTGAGACACTTCCTATAGCATGAGAAGGGATATCCAACTGCTTCCCATTCCAATCCTGAGACCCTTCCTATAGCATGAGATGTGATATCTCAATGCTTCTAATACCAAACCTGAGATCCTTCCTCTAACATGAAATGTGATATCCAACTCCTTCCCTTTCCAAACCTAAGAGCCTATCTATACCATGAGATGTGATATCCAAGTCCTTCCCATTCCAACCCTTAGACCCTTCCTACAGCATGCAATATGATATCTCAATGATTCTAATAACAAACCTGAGACCCGTCCTATAACATGAGATGGGATATCCAACTCCTTCCCATTCCAATCCTGAGACACTTCCGATAGCAGAGATGTGATATCTCAATGCTTATACCAAACCTGAGACCCTTCCTATAACATGAGATGTGATATCCAAATCCTTCCCGTTCCAAACCTGAGACCCTTCCTTTAGCATGAGATGTGATATCCAGCACCTTTCCATTCCAATCCTGAGACACTTCCTATAGCATGAGATGTGATATCTCAATGCTTCTAATATCAAAACTGAGACCCTCCCTATAGCATGATATGTGATATCTAAGTCCTTCCCATTCCAATCCTGAGACCCTCCCTATAGCATGAGATGTGATATCCAACTCCTTCCCATTCCAATCCTGAGACCCTTCCTATAGCATGAGATATGATATCTCAATACTTCTAATACCAAACGTGAGATCCTTCCGATAACATGAGATGTGATATCCAAATCCTTCCCCTTCCAATCCTGAGACCCTCCCTTTAGCATGAGATGTGATATCCAACTCCTTCCTATTCCAATCCTGAGACTCTTCTGATAGCATGAGATGTGATATCTCAATACTTCTAATACCAAACCTGAGACCCTTCTGATAGCATGAGATGTGATATCTCAATGCCTCTAATACCAAACCTGAGATCCTACCTCTAACATGAAATGTGATATCCAACTCTTTCCCCTTCCAAACCTGAGAGCCTTCCTATAGCATGAGATGTGATATCCAAGTCCTTCCCATTCCAATCCTGAGACCCTTCCTATAGCTTGAGATGTGATATCCAACTCCTTCCCATTCCAATTCTGAGACCCTTCCTATACTATGAGACTTGATATCTCAATGCTTCTAATACAAACGTGAGACCCGTAATATAACATGAGATGTGATATCCAAATCCTTCCCCTTCCAAACCTTAGACCCTTCCTTTATCATGAGATGTGATATCCAACTCCTTCCCATTCCAATCCTGAGACCCTTCCGATATCATGAGATGTGATATCTCAAAGCTTCTAATATCAAACTTGAGACCCTCCCTATAGCATGAGATGTGATATCCAAGTCCTTCCCATTCCAATCCTGAGACCCTTCCTATAGCATGAGATGTGATATCTCAATGCTTCTAATACCAAACCTGAGACCCTTCCTATAACATGAGATGGGAATATCCAACTCCTTCCCATTCCAATCCTGAGACCCTTCCGGTAGCAGAGATGTGATATCTCAATGCTTATACCAAACCTGAGATCCTTCCTATAACATGAGATGTGATATCCAACTCCTTCCCATTCCAATCCTGAGACACTTCCTATAGCATGAGATGTGATATCTCACTGCTTATACCAAACCTGAGACCCTTCCCATAGCATGAGATGTGATATCCAACTCCTTCCCATTCCAATCCTCAGACCCTTCCTATAGCATGAGATGTGATATCTCAATGCTTCTAATATCAAACTTGAGACCCTACCTATAGCATGAGATGTGATATCCAAGTCCTTCCCATTACAATCCTGAGACACTTCCTATAACATGAGATGTGATATCCAACTCCTTCCCATTCCAATCCTGAGACCCTTCCTATAGCATGAGATATGATATCTCAATACTTCTAATACCAAACGTGAGATCCTTCCGATAACATGAGATGTGATATCCAAATCCTTCCCCTTCCAAACCTGAGACCCTCCCTTTAGCATGAGATGTGATATCCAACTCCTTCCCATTCCAATCCTGAGACCCTTCTGATAGCATGAGATGTGATATCTCAATGCTTCTAATACCAAACCTGAGATCCTTCCTATAACATGAGATGTGATATCCAAATCCTTTCCCTTCCAAACCTGAGACCCTCCCTTTAGCATGAGATGTGATATCCAACTCCTTCCCATTCCATTCCCGAGACCCTTCTGATAGCATGAGATGTGATATCTCAATGCCTCTAATACCAAACCTGAGATCCTACCTCTAACATGAAATGTGATATCCAACTCTTTCCCCTTCCAAACCTGAGAGCCTTCCTATAGCATGAGATGTGATATCCAAGTCCTTCCCATTCCAATCCTGAGACCCTTCCTATAGCTTGAGATGTGATATCCAACTCCTTCCCATTCCAATTCTGAGACCCTTCCTATACTCTGAGACTTGATATCTCAATGCTTCTAATACCAAACCTGAGACCCGTAATATAACATGAGATGTGATATCCAAATCCTTCCCCTTCCAAACCTTAGACCCTTCCTTTATCATGAGATGTGATATCCAACTCCTTCCCATTCCAATCCTGAGACCCTTCCTATAGCATGAGATGTGATATCTCAATGCTTCTAATACCAAACCTGAGACCCTTCCTATTACATGAGATGGGAATATCCAACTCCTTCCCATTCCAATCCTGAGACCCTTCCGATAGCAGAGATGTGATATCTCAATGCTTATACCAAACCTGAGACCCTTCGTATGGCATGAGATGTGATATCCAACTCCTTGCCATTCAAATCCTGAGACCCTTCCTATAGCATGAGAAGGGATATCCAACTCCTTCCCAATCCAATCCTGAGACCCTTCCGATAGCAGAGACGTGATATCTCAATGCTTCTACCAAACCTGAGACCCTTCCTTTAGCATGAGATGTGATATCCAAATCCTTCACATTCCAATCCTGAGACCCTTCCTATAGCATGAGATGTGATATCTCAATGATTCTAATACCAAACCTGAGATCCTTCCTATAACATGAGATGTGATATCCAATTCCTTCCCATTCCAAACCTGAGACCCTTCCTATAACATGAGATGGGATATCCAACTCCTTCCCATTCCAATCCTGAGACCTTTCCGATAGCAGAGATGTGATACCTCAATGCTTATACCAAACCTGAGAACCTTCCTATGGCCTGAGATGTCATATACAACTCCTTCCCATTCCAATCCTGAGACCCTTCCTTTAGCATGATATGTGATATCTCAATGCTTATACCAAATCTGAGACCCTTCCTATAGCATGAGATGTGATATCCAATTCCTTCCCATTCCAATCCTGAGACCCTTCCTATAGCATGAGATGTGATATTTCAATGCTTATACCAAACCTGAGAGCCTACCTATAGCATGAGATGTGATATCCAAGTCCATCCCATTCCAATCCTTAGACCCTTCCTACAACATGCAATGTGATATCTCAATTATTCTAATACCAAACCAGAGACTCTTCCTATAACATGAGATGGGATATCCAACTCCTTCCCATTCCAATCCTGAGCCGCTTCCGATAGCAGAGATGTGATATCTCAATGCTTATACCAAACCTGAGACCCTTCCTATAACATGAGATGTGATATCCAACTCCTTCCCGTTCCAAACCTGAGACACTAACTATAGCATATGTGATATCCAACTCCTTCCCATTCCAAACATGAGACCCTTCCTATAGCAAGAAAGTAATATCCAACTCCTACCCATTCCAATCCTGAGACCTTTCCTATAGCAAGAGATGTGATATCCAAATCCTTCCCATTCCAATCCTGAGACCCTTCCTATAACATGAGATGTGATATCCAACTCCTTCCCATTCCAACCTGAGACACTTCCTATAGCATGAGAAGGGATATCCAACTCCTTCCCAATCCAATCCTGAGACCCTTCCGATAGCAGAGATGTGATATCTCAATGCTTATACCAAACCTGAGACCCTTCCTATAGCATGAAAAGGGATATCCAACTCCTTCCCAATCCAATCCTGAGACCCTTCCGATAGCAGAGACGTGATATCTCAATGCTTCTACCAAACCTGAGACCCTTCCTTTAGCATGAGATGTGATATCCAAATCCTTCACATTCCAATCCTGAAACCCTTCCTATAGCATGAGATTTGATATCTCAATCCTTCTAATACCAAACCTGAGATCCTTCCTATAACATGAGATGTGATATCCAATTACTTCCCATTCCAAACCTGAGACCCTTCCTATTGGATGAGATGTGATATCCAACTCCTTCCCATTCCAACCCTGAGACCCTTCCTATAGCATGAGATGTGATGTCTCAATGCTTCTAATACCAAACCTGAGATCCTTCCTATAACATGAGATGTGATATCCAACTCCTTCCATTCCAATCCTGAGACCCGTCCTATAGCATGAGATGTGATATCTCAATGCTTATACCAAACCTGAGACCCTTCCTATAGCATGAGATGTGATATCCAACTCCTTCCCATTCCAATCCTGAGACCCTTCCTATAGCATGAGATGTGATATCTCAATGCTTCTAATACCAAACCTGAGATCCTTCCTCTAACATGAAATGTGATATCCAACTCCTTCCCTTTCCAAACCTAAGAGCCTATCTATAGCATGAGATGTGATATCCAAGTCCTTCACATTCCAACCCTTAGACCCTTCCTACAGCATGCAATATGATATCTCAATGATTCTAATAACAAACCTGAGACCCGTCCTATAACATGAGATGGGATATCCAACTCCTTCCCATGCCAATCCTGAGACACTTCCGATAGCAGAGATGTGATATCTCAATGTTTATACCAAACCTGAGACCCTTCCTATAACATGAGATGTGAAATTTAACTCCTTCCCGTTCCAAACCTGAGACCCTTCCTTTAGCATGAGATGTGATATCCTTCCCATTCCAATCCTGAGACACTTCCGATAGCATGAGATGTGATATCTCAATGCTTCTAATATCAAAACTGAGACCCTCCCTATAGCATGATATGTGATATCTAAGTCCTTCCCATTCCAATCCTGAGACCCTTCCTATAGCATGAGATGTGATATCTCAATGCTTCTACCAAACCTGAGACCCTTCCTTTAGCATGAGATGTGATATCCAACTCCTTCCCATTCCAATCCTGAGACCCTTCCTATAGCATGAGATGTGATATCTCAATACTTCTAATATCAAACCTGAGATCCTTCCGATAACATGAGATGTGATATCTCAATACTTCTAATACCAAACCTGAGATCCATCCTATAACATGAGATGTGATATCCAACTCCTTCCCTTTCCAAACCTAAGAGCCTATCTATAGCATGAGATGTGATATCCAGGTCCTTCCCATTCCAATCCTTAGACCCTTCCTACAGCATGCAATATGATATCTCAATGATTCTAATAACAAACCTGAGACCCGTCCTATAGCATGAGATATGATATCCAAGTCCTTCCCATTCCAATCCTGAGACCCTTCCTATAACATGAAATGTGATATCCAACTCCTTCCCATTCCAACCTGAGACCCTTCCTATAGCATGAGATGGGATATCCAACTTCTTCCAAATCCAATACTGATACCCTTCCGATAGCATGAGATGTGATATCCCAATGCTTCTACCAAACCTGAGACCCATACTATGGCATGAGATGTGATATCAAACTCCTTCCCATTCCAATCCTGAGACCCTTCCTATAGCTTGAGGTGTGATATCCAACTCCTTCCCATTCCAATTCTGAGACCCTTCGTATACCATGAGACTTGATATCTCAATGCTTCTAATACCAAACCTGAGACCCGTCCTATAACATGAGATGTGATACCCAAATCCTTCCCCTTCCAAACCTTAGACCCTTCCTTTATCATGAGATGTGATATCCAACTCCTTCCCATTCCAATCCTGAGACCCTTCCTATAGCATGAGATGTGATATCTCTATGCTTCTAATACCAAACCTGAGACCCTTCCTATAACATGAGATGGGATATCCAACTCCTTCCCATTCCAATCCTGAGACCTTTCCGATAGCAGAGATGTGATATCTCAATGCTTATACCAAACCTGAGAACCTTCCTATGGCCTGAGATGTCATATACAACTCCTTCCCATTCCAATCCTGAGACCCTTCCTTTAACATGAGATGTGATATCTCAATGCTTATACCAAATCTGAGACCCTTCCTATAGCATGAGATGTGATATCCAATTCCTTCCCATTCCAATCCTGAGACCCTTCCTATAGCATGAGATGTGATATCTCAATGCTTATACCAAAACTGAGAGCCTACCTATAGCATGAGATGTGATATCCAAGTCCACCCCATTCCAATCCTTAGACCCTTCCTACAGCATGCGATGTGATATCTCAATGATTCTAATACCAAACCAGAGACTCTTCCTATAACATGAGATGGGATATCCAACTCCTTCCCATTCAAATCCTGAGCCGCTTCCGATAGCAGAGATGTGATATCTCAATGCTTATACCAAACCTGAGACCCTTCCTATAACATGAGATGTGATATCCAACTCCTTCCCGTTCCGAACCTGAGACACTAACTATAGCATATGTGATATCCAACTCCTTCCCATTCCAAACATGAGACCCTTCCTGTAGCAAGAAAGTAATATCCAACTCCTACCCATTCCAATCCTGAGACCCTTCCTATAGCAAGAGATGTGATATCCAAATCCTTCCCATTCCAATCCTGAGACCCTTCCTATAACATGAGATGTGATATCCAACTCCTTCCCATTCCAACCTGAGACACTTCCTATAGCATGAGAAGGGATATCCAACTCCTTCCCAATCCAATCCTGAGACCCTTCCGATAGCAGAGATGTGATATCTCAATGCTTAAACCAAACCTGAGACCCTTCCTGTGGCATGAGATGTGATATCCAACTCCTTGCCATTCAAATCCTGAGACCCTTCCTATAGCATGAAAAGGGATATCCAACTCCTTCCCAATCCAATCCTGAGACCCTTCCGATAGCAGAGACGTGATATCTCAATGCTTCTACCAAAACTGAGACCCTTCCTTTAGCATGAGATGTGATATCCAAATCCTTCACATTCCAATCCTGAGACCCTTCCTATAGCATGAGATGTGATATCTCAATGCTTCTAATACCAAACCTGAGATCCTTCCTATAACATGAGATGTGATATCCAATTCCTTCCCATTCCAAACCTGAGACCCTTCCTATTGGATGAATTGTGATATCCAACTCCTTCCCATTCCAACCCTGAGACCCTTCCTATAGCATGAGATGTGATGTCTCAATGATTCTAATACCAAACCTGAGATCCTTCCTATAACATGAGATGTGATATCCAACTCCTTCCATTACAATCCTGAGACCCGTCCTATAGCATGAGATGTGATATCTCAATGCTTATACCAAACCTGAGACCCTTCCTATAGCATGAGATGTGATATCCAACTCCTTCCCATTCCAACCTGAGACACTTCCTATAGCATGAGAAGGGATATCCAACTCCTTCCCAATCCAATCCTGAGACCCTTCCGATAGCAGAGATGTGATATCTCAATGCTTATACCAAACCTGAGACCCTTCCTATGGCATGAGATGTGATATCCAACTCCTTGCCATTCAAATCCTGAGACCCTTCCTATAGCATGAGAAGGGATATCCAACTCCTTCCCAATCCAATCCTGAGACCCTTCCGATAGCAGCGACGCGATATCTCAATGCTTCTACCAAACCTGAGACCCTTCCTTTAGCATGAGATGTGATATCCAAATCCTTCACATTCCAATCCTGAGACTCTTCCTTTAGCATGAGATGTGATATCTCAATGCTTATACCAAATCTGAGACCCTTCCTATAGCATGAGATGTGATATCCAATTCCTTCCCATTCCAATCCTGAGACCCTTCCTATAGCATGAGATGTGATATCTCAATGCTTATACCAAACCTGAGAGCCTACCTATAGCATGAGATGTGATATCCAAGTCCATCCCATTCCAATCCTTTGACCCTTCCTACAGCATGCGATGTGATATCTCAATGATTCTACCAAACCAGAGACTCTTCCTATAACATGAGATGGGATATCCAACTCCTTCCCATTCCAATCCTGAGCCGCTTCCGATAGCAGAGATGTGATATCTCAATGCTTATACCAAGCCTGAGACCCTTCCTATAACATGAGATGTGATATCCAACTCCTTCCCGTTCCAAACCTGAGACACTAACTATAGCATATGTGATATCCAACTCCTTCCCATTCCAAACATGAGACCCTTCCTATTGCAAGAAAGTAATATCCAACTCCTACCCATTCCAATCCTGAGACCCTTCCTATAGCAAGAGATGTGATATCCAAATCCTTCCCATTCCAATCCTGAGACCCTTCCTATAACATGAGATGTGATATCCAACTCCTTCCCATTCCAACCTGAGACACTTCCTATAGCATGAGAAGGGATATCCAACTCCTTCCCAATCCAATCCTGAGACCCTTCCGATAGCAGAGATGTGATATCTCAATGCTTATACCAAACCTGAGACCCTTCCTATGGCATGAGATGTGATATCCAACTCCTTCCCAATCCAATCCTGAGACCCTTCCGATAGCAGAGACGTGATATCTCAATGCTTCTACCAAACCTGAGACCCTTCCTTTAGCATGAGATGTGATATCCAAATCCTTCACATTCCAATCCTGAGACCCTTCCTATAGCATGAGATGTGATATCTCAATGCTTCTAATACCAAACCTGAGATCCTTCCTATAACATGAGATGTGATATCCAATTCCTTCCCATTCCAAACCTGAGACCCTTCCTATTGGATGAGATGTGATATCCAACTCCTTCCCATTCCAACCCTGAGACCCTTCCTATAGCATGAGATGTGATGTCTCAATGCTTCTAATACCAAACCTGAGATCCTTCCTATAACATGAGATGTGATATCCAACTCCTTCCATTCCAATCCTGAGACCCGTCCTATAGCATGAGATGTGATATCTCAATGCTTATACCAAACCTGAGACCCTTCCTATAGCATGAGATGTGATATCCAACTGCTTCCCATTCCAATCCTGAGACCCTTCCTATAGCATGAGATGTGATATCTCAATGCTTCTAATACCAAACCTGAGATCCTTCCTCTAACATGAAATGTGATATCCAACTCCTTCCCTTTCCAAACCTGAGACACATCCGATAGCAGAGATGTGATATCTCAATGCTTATACCAAACCTGAGACCCTTCCTATAACATGAGATGTGATATCCAAATCCTTCCCATTCCAATCCTGAGACACTTCCTATAGCATGAGATGTGATATCTCAATGCTTCTAATATCAAAACTGAGACCCTCCCTATAGCATGATATGTGATATCTAAGTCCTTCCCATTCCAATCCTGAGACCCTCCCTATAGCATGAGATGTGATATCCAACTCCTTCCCATTCCAATCCTGAGACCCTTCCTATAGCATGAGATATGATATCTCAATACTTCTAATACCAAACGTGAGATCCTTCCGATAACATGAGATGTGATATCCAAATCCTTCCCCTTCCAATCCTGAGACCCTCCCTTTAGCATGAGATGTGATATCCAACTCCTTCCTATTCCAATCCTGAGACTCTTCTGATAGCATGAGATGTGATATCTCAATGCTTCTAATACCAAACCTGAGATCCTTCCGATAGCATGAGATGTGATATCTCAATGCTTCTAATAGCAAACCTGAGATCCTTCCTATAACATGAGATGTGATATCCAATTCCTTCCCCTTCCAAACCTGAGACCCTCCCTTTAGCATGAGATGTGATATCCAACTCCTTCCCATTCCATTCCTAAGACCCTTCTGATAGCATGAGATGTGATATCTCAATGCCTCTAATACCAAACCTGAGATCCTACCTCTAACATGAAATGTGATATCCAACTATTTCCCCTTCCAAACCTGAGAGCCTTCCTATAGCATAAGATGTGATATCCAAGTCCTTCCCATTCCAATCCTGAGACCCTTCCTATAGCTTGAGATGTGATATCCAACTCCTTCCCATTCCAATTCTGAGACCCTTCCTATACTATGAGACTTGATATCTCAATGCTTCTAATACAAACGTGAGACCCGTAATATAACATGAGATGTGATATCCAAATCCTTCCCCTTCCAAACCTTAGACCCTTCCTTTATCATGAGATGTGATATCCAACTCCTTCCCATTCCAATCCTGAGACCCTTCCGATATCATGAGATGTGATATCTCAAAGCTTCTAATATCAAACTTGAGACCCTCCCTATAGCATGAGATGTGATATCCAAGTCCTTCCCATTCCAATCCTGAGACCCTTCCTATAGCTTGAGGTGTGATATCCAACTCCTTCCCATTCCAATTCTGAGACCCTTCTTATACCATGAGACTTGATATCTCAATGCTTCTAATACCAAACCTGAGACCCGTCCTATAACATGAGATGTGATATCCAAATCCTTCCCCTTCCAAACCTTAGACCCTTCCTTTATCATGAGATGTGATATCCAACTCCTTCCCATTCCAATCCTGAGACCCTTCCGATATCATGAGATTTGTTATCTCAATGCTTCTAATATCAAACTTGAGACCCTCCCTAAAGCATGAGATGTGACATCCAAGTCCTTCCCATTCCAATCCCGAGACCCTTCCTATAACATGAGATGTGATATCCAACTCCTTCCCATTCCAACCTGAGACACTTCCTATAGCATGAGAAGGGATATCTAACTCCTTCCCAATCCAATCCTGAGACCCTTCCGATAGCAGAGATGTGATATCTGAATGCTTATACCAAACCTGAGACCCTTCCTATGGCATGAGATGTGATATCCAACTCCTTGCCATTCAAATCCTGAGACCCTTCCTATAGCATGAGATGTGATATCTCTATGCTTCTAATACCAAACCTGAGACCCTTCCTATAACATGAGATGGGATATCTCAATGATTCTACCAAACCAGAGACTCTTCCTATAACATGAGATGGGATATCCAACTCCTTCCCATTCCAATCCTGAGCCGCTTCCGATAGCAGAGATGTGATATCTCAATGCTTATACCAAGCCTGAGACCCTTCCTATAACATGAGATGTGATATCCAACTCCTTCCCGTTCCAAACCTGAGACACTAACTATAGCATATGTGATATCCAACTCCTTCCCATTCCAAACATGAGACCCTTCCTATTGCAAGAAAGTAATATCCAACTCCTACCCATTCCAATCCTGAGACCCTTCCTATAGCAAGAGATGTGATATCCAAATCCTTCCCATTCCAATCCTGAGACCCTTCCTATAACATGAGATGTGATATCCAACTCCTTCCCATTCCAACCTGAGACACTTCCTATAGCATGAGAATGGATATCCAACTCCTTCCCAATCCAATCCTGAGACCCTTCCGATAGCAGAGATGTGATATCTCAATGCTTATACCAAACCTGAGACCCTTCCTATGGCATGAGATGTGATATCCAACTCCTTCCCAATCCAATCCTGAGACCCTTCCGATAGCAGAGACGTGATATCTCAATGCTTCTACCAAACCTGAGACCCTTCCTTTAGCATGAGATGTGATATCCAAATCCTTCACATTCCAATCCTGAGACCCTTCCTATAGCATGAGATGTGATATCTCAATGCTTCTAATACCAAACCTGAGATCCTTCCTATAACATGAGATGTGATATCCAATTCCTTCCCATTCCAAACCTGAGACCCTTCCTATTGGATGAGATGTGATATCCAACTCCTTCCCATTCCAACCCTGAGACCCTTCCTATAGCATGAGATGTGATGTCTCAATGCTTCTAATACCAAACCTGAGATCCTTCCTATAACATGAGATGTGATATCCAACTCCTTCCATTCCAATCCTGAGACCCGTCCTATAGCATGAGATGTGATATCTCAATGCTTATACCAAACCTGAGACCCTTCCTATAGCATGAGATGTGATATCCAACTGCTTCCCATTCCAATCCTGAGACCCTTCCTATAGCATGAGATGTGATATCTCAATGCTTCTAATACCAAACCTGAGATCCTTCCTCTAACATGAAATGTGATATCCAACTCCTTCCCTTTCCAAACCTGAGACACTTCCGATAGCAGAGATGTGATATCTCAATGCTTATACCAAACCTGAGACCCTTCCTATAACATGAGATGTGATATCCAAATCCTTCCCATTCCAATCCTGAGACACTTCCTATAGCATGAGATGTGATATCTCAATGCTTCTAATATCAAAACTGAGACCCTCCCTATAGCATGATATGTGATATCTAAGTCCTTCCCATTCCAATCCTGAGACCCTCCCTATAGCATGAGATGTGATATCCAACTCCTTCCCATTCCAATCCTGAGACCCTTCCTATAGCATGAGACATGATATCTCAATACTTCTAATACCAAACGTGAGATCCTTCCGATAACATGAGATGTGATATCCAAATCCTTCCCCTTCCAATCCTGAGACCCTCCCTTTAGCATGAGATGTGATATCCAACTCCTTCCTATTCCAATCCTGAGACTCTTCTGATAGCATGAGATGTGATATCTCAATGCTTCTAATACCAAACCTGAGATCCTTCCGATAGCATGAGATGTGATATCTCAATGCTTCTAATAGCAAACCTGAGATCCTTCCTATAACATGAGATGTGATATCCAAATCCTTCCCCTTCCAAACCTGAGACCCTCCCTTTAGCATGAGATGTGATATCCAACTCCTTCCCATTCCATTCCTAAGACCCTTCTGATAGCATGAGATGTGATATCTCAATGCCTCTAATACCAAACCTGAGATCCTACCTCTAACATGAAATGTGATATCCAACTATTTCCCCTTCCAAACCTGAGAGCCTTCCTATAGCATAAGATGTGATATCCAAGTCCTTCCCATTCCAATCCTGAGACCCTTCCTATAGCTTGAGATGTGATATCCAACTCCTTCCCATTCCAATTCTGAGACCCTTCCTATACTATGAGACTTGATATCTCAATGCTTCTAATACAAACGTGAGACCCGTAATATAACATGAGATGTGATATCCAAATCCTTCCCCTTCCAAACCTTAGACCCTTCCTTTATCATGAGATGTGATATCCAACTCCTTCCCATTCCAATCCTGAGACCCTTCCGATATCATGAGATGTGATATCTCAAAGCTTCTAATATCAAACTTGAGACCCTCCCTATAGCATGAGATGTGATACCCAAGTCCTTCCCATTCCAATCCTGAGACCCTTCCTATAGCTTGAGGTGTGATATCCAACTCCTTCCCATTCCAATTCTGAGACCCTTCTTATACCATGAGACTTGATATCTCAATGCTTCTAATACCAAACCTGAGACCCGTCCTATAACATGAGATGTGATATCCAAATCCTTCCCCTTCCAAACCTTAGACCCTTCCTTTATCATGAGATGTGATATCCAACTCCTTCCCATTCCAATCCTGAGACCCTTCCGATATCATGAGATTTGTTATCTCAATGCTTCTAATATCAAACTTGAGACCCTCCCTAAAGCATGAGATGTGACATCCAAGTCCTTCCCATTCCAATCCCGAGACCCTTCCTATAACATGAGATGTGATATCCAACTCCTTCCCATTCCAACCTGAGACACTTCCTATAGCATGAGAAGGGATATCTAACTCCTTCCCAATCCAATCCTGAGACCCTTCCGATAGCAGAGATGTGATATCTGAATGCTTATACCAAACCTGAGACCCTTCCTATGGCATGAGATGTGATATCCAACTCCTTGCCATTCAAATCCTGAGACCCTTCCTATAGCATGAGATGTGATATCTCTATGCTTCTAATACCAAACCTGAGACCCTTCCTATAACATGAGATGGGATATCCAACTCCTTCCCATTCCAATCCTGAGACCCTTCCGATAGCAGAGATGTGATATCTCAATGCTTATACCAAACCTGAGAACCTTCCTATGGCCTGAGATGTCATATACAACTCCTTCCCATTCCAATCCTGAGACCCTTCCTTTAGCATGAGATGTGATATCTCAATGCTTATACCAAATCTGAGACCCTTCCTATAGCATGAGATGTGATATCCAATTCCTTCCCATTCCAATCCTGAGACCCTTCCTATAGCATGAGATGTGATATCTCAATGCTTATACCAAACCTGAGAGCCTACCTATAGCATGAGATGTGATATCCAAGTCCATCCCATTCCAATCCTTAGACCCTTCCTACAGCATGCAATGTGATATCTCAATGATTCTAATACCAAACCAGAGACTCTTCCTATAACATGAGATGGGATATCCAACTCCTTCCCATTCCAATCCTGAGCCGCTTCCGATAGCAGAGATGTGATATCTCAATGCTTATACCAAACCTGAGACCCTTCCTATAACATGAGATGTGATATCCAACTCCTTCCGTTCCAAACCTGAGACACTAACTATAGCATATGTGATATCCAACTCCTTCCCATTCCAAACATGAGACCCTTCCTATAGCAAGAAAGTAATATCCAACTCCTACCCATTCCAATCCTGAGACCCTTCCTATAGCAAGAGATGTGATATCCAAATCCTTCCCATTCCAATCCTGAGACCCTTCCGATAGCATAGATGTGATATCTCAATGCTTATACCAAACCTGAGACCCTTCCTATGGCATGAGATGTGATATCCAACTCCTTCCCAATCCAATCCTGAGACCCTTCCGATAGCAGAGACGTGATATCTCAATGCTTCTACCAAACCTGAGACCCTTCCTTTAGCATGAGATGTGATATCCAAATCCTTCACATTCCAATCCTGAGACCCTTCCTATAGCATGAGATGTGATATCTCAATGCTTCTAATACCAAACCTGAGATCCTTCCTATAACATGAGATGTGATATCCAATTCCTTCCCATTCCAAACCTGAGACCCTTCCTATTGGATGCGATGTGATATCCAACTCCTTCCCATTCCAACCCTGAGACCCTTCCTATAGCATGAGATGTGATGTCTCAATGCTTCTAATACCAAACCTGAGATCCTTCCTATAACATGAGATGTGATATTCAACTCCTTCCATTCAAATCCTGAGACCCGTCCTATAGCATGAGATGTGATATCTCAATGCTTATACCAAACCTGAGACCCTTCCTATAGCATGAGATGTGATATCCAACTGCTTCCCATTCCAATCCTGAGACCCTTCCTATAGCATGAGATGCGATATCTCAATGCTTCTAATACCAAACCTGAGATCCTTCCTCTAACATGAAATGTGATATCCAACTCCTTCCCTTTCCAAACCTAAGAGCCTATCTATAGCATGAGATATGATATCCAAGTCCTTCCCATTCCAACCCTTAGACCCTTCCTACAGCATGCAATATGATATCTCAATGATTCTAATAACAAACCTGAGACCCGTCCTATAACATGAGATGGGATATCCAACTCCTTCCCATTCCAATCCTGAGACACTTCCGATAGCAGAGATGTGATATCTCAATGCTTATACCAAACCTGAGACCCTTCCTATAACATGAGATGTGATATCCAAATCCTTCCCGTTCCAAACCTGAGACCCTTCCTTTAGCATGAAATGTGATATCCAGCACCTTCCCATTCCAATCCTGAGACACTTCCTATAGCATGAGATGTGATATCTCAATGCTTCTAATATCAAAACTGAGACCCTCCCTATAGCATGATATGTGATATCTAAGTCCTTCCCATTCCAATCCTGAGACCCTCCCTATAGCATGAGATGTGATATCCAACTCCTTCCCATTCCAATCCTTAGACCCTTCCTATAGCATGAGATATGATATCTCAATACTTCTAATACCAAATGTGAGATCCTTCCGATAACATGAGATGTGATATCCAAATCCTTCCCCTTCCAATCCTGAGACCCTCCCTTTAGCATGAGATGTGATATCGAACTCCTTCCTATTCCAATCCTGAGACTCTTCTGATAGCATGAGATGTGATATCTCAATGCTTCTAATACCAAACCTGAGATCCTTCCGATAGCATGAGATGTGATATCTCAATGCTTCTAATACCAAACCTGAGATCCTTCCTATAACATGAGATGTGATATCCAAATCCTTCCCCTTCCAAACCTGAGACCCTCCCTTTAGCATGAGATGTGATATCCAACTCCTTCCCATTCCATTCCTGAGACCCTTCTGATAGCATGAGATGTGATATCTCAATGCCTCTAATACCAAACCTGAGATCCTACCTCTAACATGAAATGTGATATCCAACTCTTTCCCCTTCCAAACCTGAGAGCCTTCCTATAGCATGAGATGTGATATCCAAGTCCTTCCCATTCCAATCCTGAGACCCTTCCTATAACTTGAGATGTGATATCCAACTCCTTCCCATTCCAATCCTGAGACCCTTCCGATATCATGAGATGTGATATCTCAAAGCTTCTAATATCAAACTTGAGACCCTCCCTATAGCATGAGATGTGATATCCAAGTCCTTCCCATTCCAATCCTGAGACCCTTCCTATAGCATGAGATGTGATATCTCAATGCTTCTAATACCAAACCTGAGACCCTTCCTATAACATGAGATGGGAATATCCAGCTCCTTCCCATTCCAATCCTGAGACCCTTCCGATAGCAGAGATGTGATATCTCAATGCTTATACCAAACCTGAGATCCTTCCTATAACATGAGATGTGATATCCAACTCCTTCCCATTCCAATCCTGAGACACTTCCTATAGCATGAGATGTGATATCTCACTGCTTATACCAAACCTGAGACCCTTCCCATAGCATGAGATGTGATATCCAACTCCTTCCCATTCCAATCCTCAGACCCTTCCTATAGCATGAGATGTGATATCTCAATGCTTCTAATATCAAACTTGAGACCCTACCTATAGCATGAGATGTGATATCCAAGTCCTTCCCATTACAATCCTGAGACACTTCCTATAGCATGAGATGTGATATCCAACTCCTTCCCATTCCATTCCCGAGACCCTTCTGATAGCATGAGATGTGATATCTCAATGCCTCTAATACCAAACCTGAGATCCTACCTCTAACATGAAATGTGATATCCAACTCTTTCCCCTTCCAAACCTGAGAGCCTTCCTATAGCATGAGATGTGATATCCAAGTCCTTCCCATTCCAATCCTGAGACCCTTCCTATAGCTTGAGATGTGATATCCAACTCCTTCCCATTCCAATTCTGAGACCCTTCCTATACTCTGAGACTTGATATCTCAATGCTTCTAATACCAAACCTGAGATCCGTAATATAACATGAGATGTGATATCCAAATCCTTCCCCTTCCAAACCTTAGACCCTTCCTTTATCATGAGATGTGATATCCAACTCCTTCCCATTCCAATCCTGAGACCCTTCCGATATCATGAGATGTGATATCTCAAAGCTTCTAATATCAAACTTGAGACCCTCCCTATAGCATGAGATGTGATATCCAAGTCCTTCCCATTCCAATCCTGAGACCCTTCCTATAGCATGAGATGTGATATCTCAATGCTTCTAATACCAAACCTGAGACCCTTCCTATTACATGAGATGGGAATATCCAACTCCTTCCCATTCCAATCCTGAGACGCTTCCGATAGCAGAGATGTGATATCTCAATGCTTATACCAAACCTGAGACCCTTCGTATGGCATGAGATGTGATATCCAACTCCTTGCCATTCAAATCCTGAGACCCTTCCTATAGCATGAGAAGGGATATCCAACTCCTTCCCAATCCAATCCTGAGACCCTTCCGATAGCAGAGACGTGATATCTCAATGCTTCTACCAAACCTGAGACCCTTCCTTTAGCATGAGATGTGATATCCAAATCCTTCACATTCCAATCCTGAGACCCTTCCTATAGCATGAGATGTGATATCTCAATGCTTCTAATACCAAACCTGAGATCCTTCCTATAACATGAGATGTGATATCCAATTCCTTCCCATTCCAAACCTGAGACCCTTCCTATTGGATGAGTTGTGATATCCAACTCCTTCCCATTCCAACCCTGAGACCCTTCCTATAGCATGAGATGTGATGTCTCAATGATTCTAATACCAAACCTGAGATCCTTCCTATAACATGAGATGTGATATCCAACTCCTTCCATTCCAATCCTGAGACCCGTCCTATAGCATGAGATGTGATATCACAATGCTTATACCAAACCTGAGACCCTTCCTATAGCATGAGATGTGATATCCAACTACTTCCCATTCCAATCCTGAGACCCTTCCTATAGCATGAGATGTGATATCTCAATGCTTCTAATACCAAACCTGAGATCCTTCCTCTAACATGAAATGTGATATCCAACTCCTTCCCTTTCCAAACCTAAGAGCCTATCTATAGCATGAGATGTGATATCCAGGTCCTTCCTATTCCAATCCTTAGACCCTTCCTACAGCATGCAATATGATATCTCAATGATTCTAATAACAAACCTGAGACCCGTCCTATAGCATGAGATATGATATCCAAGTCCTTCCCATTCCAATCCTGAGACCCTTCCTATAACATGAAATGTGATATCCAACTCCTTCCCATTCCAACCTGAGACCCTTCCTATGGCATGAGATGGGATATCCAACTTCTTCAAAATCCAATACTGATACCCTTCCGATAGCATGAGATGTGATATCCCAATGCTTCTACCAAACCTGAGACCCATACTATGGCATGAGATGTGATATCAAACTCCTTCCGATTCCAATCCTGAGACCCTTCCTATAGCTTGAGGTGTGATATCCAACTCCTTCCCATTCCAATTCTGAGACCCTTCTTATACCATGAGACTTGATATCTCAATGCTTCTAATACCAAACCTGAGACCCGTCCTATAACATGAGATGTGATATCCAAATCCTTCCCCTTCCAAACCTTAGACCCTTCCTTTATCATGAGATGTGATATCCAACTCCTTCCCATTCCAATCCTGAGACCCTTCCGATATCATGAGATTTGTTATCTCAATGCTTCTAATATCAAACTTGAGACCCTCCCTAAAGCATGAGATGTGACATCCAAGTCCTTCCCATTCCAATCCCGAGACCCTTCCTATAACATGAGATGTGATATCCAACTCCTTCCCATTCCAACCTGAGACACTTCCTATAGCATGAGAAGGGATATCTAACTCCTTCCCAATCCAATCCTGAGACCCTTCCGATAGCAGAGATGTGATATCTGAATGCTTATACCAAACCTGAGACCCTTCCTATGGCATGAGATGTGATATCCAACTCCTTGCCATTCAAATCCTGAGACCCTTCCTATAGCATGAGATGTGATATCTCTATGCTTCTAATACCAAACCTGAGACCCTTCCTATAACATGAGATGGGATATCTCAATGATTCTACCAAACCAGAGACTCTTCCTATAACATGAGATGGGATATCCAACTCCTTCCCATTCCAATCCTGAGCCGCTTCCGATAGCAGAGATGTGATATCTCAATGCTTATACCAAGCCTGAGACCCTTCCTATAACATGAGATGTGATATCCAACTCCTTCCCGTTCCAAACCTGAGACACTAACTATAGCATATGTGATATCCAACTCCTTCCCATTCCAAACATGAGACCCTTCCTATTGCAAGAAAGTAATATCCAACTCCTACCCATTCCAATCCTGAGACCCTTCCTATAGCAAGAGATGTGATATCCAAATCCTTCCCATTCCAATCCTGAGACCCTTCCTATAACATGAGATGTGATATCCAACTCCTTCCCATTCCAACCTGAGACACTTCCTATAGCATGAGAATGGATATCCAACTCCTTCCCAATCCAATCCTGAGACCCTTCCGATAGCAGAGATGTGATATCTCAATGCTTATACCAAACCTGAGACCCTTCCTATGGCATGAGATGTGATATCCAAC
This sequence comes from Ambystoma mexicanum, assembly GCF_040938575.1. NCBI lineage: Eukaryota > Metazoa > Chordata > Amphibia > Caudata > Ambystomatidae > Ambystoma > Ambystoma mexicanum. Next base: position 10,883,930 of record NW_027182444.1, read on the forward strand.
TCCTTCCCAATCCAATCCTGAGACCCTTCCGATAGCAGAGACGTGATATCTCAATGCTTCTACCAAACCTGAGACCCTTCCTTTAGCATGAGATGTGATATCCAAATCCTTCACATTCCAATCCTGAGACCCTTCCTATAGCATGAGATGTGATATCTCAATGCTTCTAATACCAAACCTGAGATCCTTCCTATAACATGAGATGTGATATCCAATTCCTTCCCATTCCAAACCTGAGACCCTTCCTATTGGATGAGATGTGATATCCAACTCCTTCCCATTCCAACCCTGAGACCCTTCCTATAGCATGAGATGTGATGTCTCAATGCTTCTAATACCAAACCTGAGATCCTTCCTATAACATGAGATGTGATATCCAACTCCTTCCATTCCAATCCTGAGACCCGTCCTATAGCATGAGATGTGATATCTCAATGCTTATACCAAACCTGAGACCCTTCCTATAGCATGAGATGTGATATCCAACTGCTTCCCATTCCAATCCTGAGACCCTTCCTATAGCATGAGATGTGATATCTCAATGCTTCTAATACCAAACCTGAGATCCTTCCTCTAACATGAAATGTGATATCCAACTCCTTCCCTTTCCAAACCTGAGACACTTCCGATAGCAGAGATGTGATATCTCAATGCTTATACCAAACCTGAGACCCTTCCTATAACATGAGATGTGATATCCAAATCCTTCCCATTCCAATCCTGAGACACTTCCTATAGCATGAGATGTGATATCTCAATGCTTCTAATATCAAAACTGAGACCCTCCCTATAGCATGATATGTGATATCTAAGTCCTTCCCATTCCAATCCTGAGACCCTCCCTATAGCATGAGATGTGATATCCAACTCCTTCCCATTCCAATCCTGAGACCCTTCCTATAGCATGAGACATGATATCTCAATACTTCTAATACCAAACGTGAGATCCTTCCGATAACATGAGATGTGATATCCAAATCCTTCCCCTTCCAATCCTGAGACCCTCCCTTTAGCATGAGATGTGATATCCAACTCCTTCCTATTCCAATCCTGAGACTCTTCTGATAGCATGAGATGTGATATCTCAATGCTTCTAATACCAAACCTGAGATCCTTCCGATAGCATGAGATGTGATATCTCAATGCTTCTAATAGCAAACCTGAGATCCTTCCTATAACATGAGATGTGATATCCAAATCCTTCCCCTTCCAAACCTGAGACCCTCCCTTTAGCATGAGATGTGATATCCAACTCCTTCCCATTCCATTCCTAAGACCCTTCTGATAGCATGAGATGTGATATCTCAATGCCTCTAATACCAAACCTGAGATCCTACCTCTAACATGAAATGTGATATCCAACTATTTCCCCTTCCAAACCTGAGAGCCTTCCTATAGCATAAGATGTGATATCCAAGTCCTTCCCATTCCAATCCTGAGACCCTTCCTATAGCTTGAGATGTGATATCCAACTCCTTCCCATTCCAATTCTGAGACCCTTCCTATACTATGAGACTTGATATCTCAATGCTTCTAATACAAACGTGAGACCCGTAATATAACATGAGATGTGATATCCAAATCCTTCCCCTTCCAAACCTTAGACCCTTCCTTTATCATGAGATGTGATATCCAACTCCTTCCCATTCCAATCCTGAGACCCTTCCGATATCATGAGATGTGATATCTCAAAGCTTCTAATATCAAACTTGAGACCCTCCCTATAGCATGAGATGTGATACCCAAGTCCTTCCCATTCCAATCCTGAGACCCTTCCTATAGCTTGAGGTGTGATATCCAACTCCTTCCCATTCCAATTCTGAGACCCTTCTTATACCATGAGACTTGATATCTCAATGCTTCTAATACCAAACCTGAGACCCGTCCTATAACATGAGATGTGATATCCAAATCCTTCCCCTTCCAAACCTTAGACCCTTCCTTTATCATGAGATGTGATATCCAACTCCTTCCCATTCCAATCCTGAGACCCTTCCGATATCATGAGATTTGTTATCTCAATGCTTCTAATATCAAACTTGAGACCCTCCCTAAAGCATGAGATGTGACATCCAAGTCCTTCCCATTCCAATCCCGAGACCCTTCCTATAACATGAGATGTGATATCCAACTCCTTCCCATTCCAACCTGAGACACTTCCTATAGCATGAGAAGGGATATCTAACTCCTTCCCAATCCAATCCTGAGACCCTTCCGATAGCAGAGATGTGATATCTGAATGCTTATACCAAACCTGAGACCCTTCCTATGGCATGAGATGTGATATCCAACTCCTTGCCATTCAAATCCTGAGACCCTTCCTATAGCATGAGATGTGATATCTCTATGCTTCTAATACCAAACCTGAGACCCTTCCTATAACATGAGATGGGATATCCAACTCCTTCCCATTCCAATCCTGAGACCCTTCCGATAGCAGAGATGTGATATCTCAATGCTTATACCAAACCTGAGAACCTTCCTATGGCCTGAGATGTCATATACAACTCCTTCCCATTCCAATCCTGAGACCCTTCCTTTAGCATGAGATGTGATATCTCAATGCTTATACCAAATCTGAGACCCTTCCTATAGCATGAGATGTGATATCCAATTCCTTCCCATTCCAATCCTGAGACCCTTCCTATAGCATGAGATGTGATATCTCAATGCTTATACCAAACCTGAGAGCCTACCTATAGCATGAGATGTGATATCCAAGTCCATCCCATTCCAATCCTTAGACCCTTCCTACAGCATGCAATGTGATATCTCAATGATTCTAATACCAAACCAGAGACTCTTCCTATAACATGAGATGGGATATCCAACTCCTTCCCATTCCAATCCTGAGCCGCTTCCGATAGCAGAGATGTGATATCTCAATGCTTATACCAAACCTGAGACCCTTCCTATAACATGAGATGTGATATCCAACTCCTTCCGTTCCAAACCTGAGACACTAACTATAGCATATGTGATATCCAACTCCTTCCCATTCCAAACATGAGACCCTTCCTATAGCAAGAAAGTAATATCCAACTCCTACCCATTCCAATCCTGAGACCCTTCCTATAGCAAGAGATGTGATATCCAAATCCTTCCCATTCCAATCCTGAGACCCTTCCGATAGCATAGATGTGATATCTCAATGCTTATACCAAACCTGAGACCCTTCCTATGGCATGAGATGTGATATCCAACTCCTTCCCAATCCAATCCTGAGACCCTTCCGATAGCAGAGACGTGATATCTCAATGCTTCTACCAAACCTGAGACCCTTCCTTTAGCATGAGATGTGATATCCAAATCCTTCACATTCCAATCCTGAGACCCTTCCTATAGCATGAGATGTGATATCTCAATGCTTCTAATACCAAACCTGAGATCCTTCCTATAACATGAGATGTGATATCCAATTCCTTCCCATTCCAAACCTGAGACCCTTCCTATTGGATGCGATGTGATATCCAACTCCTTCCCATTCCAACCCTGAGACCCTTCCTATAGCATGAGATGTGATGTCTCAATGCTTCTAATACCAAACCTGAGATCCTTCCTATAACATGAGATGTGATATCCAACTCCTTCCATTCAAATCCTGAGACCCGTCCTATAGCATGAGATGTGATATCTCAATGCTTATACCAAACCTGAGACCCTTCCTATAGCATGAGATGTGATATCCAAGTCCTTCCCATTCCAATCCTGAGACCCTTCCTATAACTTGAGATGTGATATCCAACTCCTTCCCATTCCAATCCTGAGACCCTTCCGATATCATGAGATGTGATATCTCAAAGCTTCTAATATCAAACTTGAGACCCTCCCTATAGCATGAGATGTGATATCCAAGTCCTTCCCATTCCAATCCTGAGACCCTTCCTATAGCATGAGATGTGATATCTCAATGCTTCTAATACCAAACCTGAGACCCTTCCTATAACATGAGATGGGAATATCCAGCTCCTTCCCATTCCAATCCTGAGACCCTTCCGATAGCAGAGATGTGATATCTCAATGCTTATACCAAACCTGAGATCCTTCCTATAACATGAGATGTGATATCCAACTCCTTCCCATTCCAATCCTGAGACACTTCCTATAGCATGAGATGTGATATCTCACTGCTTATACCAAACCTGAGACCCTTCCCATAGCATGAGATGTGATATCCAACTCCTTCCCATTCCAATCCTCAGACCCTTCCTATAGCATGAGATGTGATATCTCAATGCTTCTAATATCAAACTTGAGACCCTACCTATAGCATGAGATGTGATATCCAAGTCCTTCCCATTACAATCCTGAGACACTTCCTATAGCATGAGATGTGATATCCAACTCCTTCCCATTCCATTCCCGAGACCCTTCTGATAGCATGAGATGTGATATCTCAATGCCTCTAATACCAAACCTGAGATCCTACCTCTAACATGAAATGTGATATCCAACTCTTTCCCCTTCCAAACCTGAGAGCCTTCCTATAGCATGAGATGTGATATCCAAGTCCTTCCCATTCCAATCCTGAGACCCTTCCTATAGCTTGAGATGTGATATCCAACTCCTTCCCATTCCAATTCTGAGACCCTTCCTATACTCTGAGACTTGATATCTCAATGCTTCTAATACCAAACCTGAGATCCGTAATATAACATGAGATGTGATATCCAAATCCTTCCCCTTCCAAACCTTAGACCCTTCCTTTATCATGAGATGTGATATCCAACTCCTTCCCATTCCAATCCTGAGACCCTTCCGATATCATGAGATGTGATATCTCAAAGCTTCTAATATCAAACTTGAGACCCTCCCTATAGCATGAGATGTGATATCCAAGTCCTTCCCATTCCAATCCTGAGACCCTTCCTATAGCATGAGATGTGATATCTCAATGCTTCTAATACCAAACCTGAGACCCTTCCTATTACATGAGATGGGAATATCCAACTCCTTCCCATTCCAATCCTGAGACGCTTCCGATAGCAGAGATGTGATATCTCAATGCTTATACCAAACCTGAGACCCTTCGTATGGCATGAGATGTGATATCCAACTCCTTGCCATTCAAATCCTGAGACCCTTCCTATAGCATGAGAAGGGATATCCAACTCCTTCCCAATCCAATCCTGAGACCCTTCCGATAGCAGAGACGTGATATCTCAATGCTTCTACCAAACCTGAGACCCTTCCTTTAGCATGAGATGTGATATCCAAATCCTTCACATTCCAATCCTGAGACCCTTCCTATAGCATGAGATGTGATATCTCAATGCTTCTAATACCAAACCTGAGATCCTTCCTATAACATGAGATGTGATATCCAATTCCTTCCCATTCCAAACCTGAGACCCTTCCTATTGGATGAGTTGTGATATCCAACTCCTTCCCATTCCAACCCTGAGACCCTTCCTATAGCATGAGATGTGATGTCTCAATGATTCTAATACCAAACCTGAGATCCTTCCTATAACATGAGATGTGATATCCAACTCCTTCCATTCCAATCCTGAGACCCGTCCTATAGCATGAGATGTGATATCACAATGCTTATACCAAACCTGAGACCCTTCCTATAGCATGAGATGTGATATCCAACTACTTCCCATTCCAATCCTGAGACCCTTCCTATAGCATGAGATGTGATATCTCAATGCTTCTAATACCAAACCTGAGATCCTTCCTCTAACATGAAATGTGATATCCAACTCCTTCCCTTTCCAAACCTAAGAGCCTATCTATAGCATGAGATGTGATATCCAGGTCCTTCCTATTCCAATCCTTAGACCCTTCCTACAGCATGCAATATGATATCTCAATGATTCTAATAACAAACCTGAGACCCGTCCTATAGCATGAGATATGATATCCAAGTCCTTCCCATTCCAATCCTGAGACCCTTCCTATAACATGAAATGTGATATCCAACTCCTTCCCATTCCAACCTGAGACCCTTCCTATGGCATGAGATGGGATATCCAACTTCTTCAAAATCCAATACTGATACCCTTCCGATAGCATGAGATGTGATATCCCAATGCTTCTACCAAACCTGAGACCCATACTATGGCATGAGATGTGATATCAAACTCCTTCCGATTCCAATCCTGAGACCCTTCCTATAGCTTGAGGTGTGATATCCAACTCCTTCCCATTCCAATTCTGAGACCCTTCTTATACCATGAGACTTGATATCTCAATGCTTCTAATACCAAACCTGAGACCCGTCCTATAACATGAGATGTGATATCCAAATCCTTCCCCTTCCAAACCTTAGACCCTTCCTTTATCATGAGATGTGATATCCAACTCCTTCCCATTCCAATCCTGAGACCCTTCCGATATCATGAGATTTGTTATCTCAATGCTTCTAATATCAAACTTGAGACCCTCCCTAAAGCATGAGATGTGACATCCAAGTCCTTCCCATTCCAATCCCGAGACCCTTCCTATAACATGAGATGTGATATCCAACTCCTTCCCATTCCAACCTGAGACACTTCCTATAGCATGAGAAGGGATATCTAACTCCTTCCCAATCCAATCCTGAGACCCTTCCGATAGCAGAGATGTGATATCTGAATGCTTATACCAAACCTGAGACCCTTCCTATGGCATGAGATGTGATATCCAACTCCTTGCCATTCAAATCCTGAGACCCTTCCTATAGCATGAGATGTGATATCTCTATGCTTCTAATACCAAACCTGAGACCCTTCCTATAACATGAGATGGGATATCTCAATGATTCTACCAAACCAGAGACTCTTCCTATAACATGAGATGGGATATCCAACTCCTTCCCATTCCAATCCTGAGCCGCTTCCGATAGCAGAGATGTGATATCTCAATGCTTATACCAAGCCTGAGACCCTTCCTATAACATGAGATGTGATATCCAACTCCTTCCCGTTCCAAACCTGAGACACTAACTATAGCATATGTGATATCCAACTCCTTCCCATTCCAAACATGAGACCCTTCCTATTGCAAGAAAGTAATATCCAACTCCTACCCATTCCAATCCTGAGACCCTTCCTATAGCAAGAGATGTGATATCCAAATCCTTCCCATTCCAATCCTGAGACCCTTCCTATAACATGAGATGTGATATCCAACTCCTTCCCATTCCAACCTGAGACACTTCCTATAGCATGAGAATGGATATCCAACTCCTTCCCAATCCAATCCTGAGACCCTTCCGATAGCAGAGATGTGATATCTCAATGCTTATACCAAACCTGAGACCCTTCCTATGGCATGAGATGTGATATCCAACTCCTTCCCAATCCAATCCTGAGACCCTTCCGATAGCAGAGACGTGATATCTCAATGCTTCTACCAAACCTGAGACCCTTCCTTTAGCATGAGATGTGATATCCAAATCCTTCACATTCCAATCCTGAGACCCTTCCTATAGCATGAGATGTGATATCTCAATGCTTCTAATACCAAACCTGAGATCCTTCCTATAACATGAGATGTGATATCCAATTCCTTCCCATTCCAAACCTGAGACCCTTCCTATTGGATGAGATGTGATATCCAACTCCTTCCCATTCCAACCCTGAGACCCTTCCTATAGCATGAGATGTGATGTCTCAATGCTTCTAATACCAAACCTGAGATCCTTCCTATAACATGAGATGTGATATCCAACTCCTTCCATTCCAATCCTGAGACCCGTCCTATAGCATGAGATGTGATATCTCAATGCTTATACCAAACCTGAGACCCTTCCTATAGCATGAGATGTGATATCCAACTGCTTCCCATTCCAATCCTGAGACCCTTCCTATAGCATGAGATGTGATATCTCAATGCTTCTAATACCAAACCTGAGATCCTTCCTCTAACATGAAATGTGATATCCAACTCCTTCCCTTTCCAAACCTGAGACACTTCCGATAGCAGAGATGTGATATCTCAATGCTTATACCAAACCTGAGACCCTTCCTATAACATGAGATGTGATATCCAAATCCTTCCCATTCCAATCCTGAGACACTTCCTATAGCATGAGATGTGATATCTCAATGCTTCTAATATCAAAACTGAGACCCTCCCTATAGCATGATATGTGATATCTAAGTCCTTCCCATTCCAATCCTGAGACCCTCCCTATAGCATGAGATGTGATATCCAACTCCTTCCCATTCCAATCCTGAGACCCTTCCTATAGCATGAGACATGATATCTCAATACTTCTAATACCAAACGTGAGATCCTTCCGATAACATGAGATGTGATATCCAAATCCTTCCCCTTCCAATCCTGAGACCCTCCCTTTAGCATGAGATGTGATATCCAACTCCTTCCTATTCCAATCCTGAGACTCTTCTGATAGCATGAGATGTGATATCTCAATGCTTCTAATACCAAACCTGAGATCCTTCCGATAGCATGAGATGTGATATCTCAATGCTTCTAATAGCAAACCTGAGATCCTTCCTATAACATGAGATGTGATATCCAAATCCTTCCCCTTCCAAACCTGAGACCCTCCCTTTAGCATGAGATGTGATATCCAACTCCTTCCCATTCCATTCCTAAGACCCTTCTGATAGCATGAGATGTGATATCTCAATGCCTCTAATACCAAACCTGAGATCCTACCTCTAACATGAAATGTGATATCCAACTATTTCCCCTTCCAAACCTGAGAGCCTTCCTATAGCATAAGATGTGATATCCAAGTCCTTCCCATTCCAATCCTGAGACCCTTCCTATAGCTTGAGATGTGATATCCAACTCCTTCCCATTCCAATTCTGAGACCCTTCCTATACTATGAGACTTGATATCTCAATGCTTCTAATACAAACGTGAGACCCGTAATATAACATGAGATGTGATATCCAAATCCTTCCCCTTCCAAACCTTAGACCCTTCCTTTATCATGAGATGTGATATCCAACTCCTTCCCATTCCAATCCTGAGACCCTTCCGATATCATGAGATGTGATATCTCAAAGCTTCTAATATCAAACTTGAGACCCTCCCTATAGCATGAGATGTGATACCCAAGTCCTTCCCATTCCAATCCTGAGACCCTTCCTATAGCTTGAGGTGTGATATCCAACTCCTTCCCATTCCAATTCTGAGACCCTTCTTATACCATGAGACTTGATATCTCAATGCTTCTAATACCAAACCTGAGACCCGTCCTATAACATGAGATGTGATATCCAAATCCTTCCCCTTCCAAACCTTAGACCCTTCCTTTATCATGAGATGTGATATCCAACTCCTTCCCATTCCAATCCTGAGACCCTTCCGATATCATGAGATTTGTTATCTCAATGCTTCTAATATCAAACTTGAGACCCTCCCTAAAGCATGAGATGTGACATCCAAGTCCTTCCCATTCCAATCCCGAGACCCTTCCTATAACATGAGATGTGATATCCAACTCCTTCCCATTCCAACCTGAGACACTTCCTATAGCATGAGAAGGGATATCTAACTCCTTCCCAATCCAATCCTGAGACCCTTCCGATAGCAGAGATGTGATATCTGAATGCTTATACCAAACCTGAGACCCTTCCTATGGCATGAGATGTGATATCCAACTCCTTGCCATTCAAATCCTGAGACCCTTCCTATAGCATGAGATGTGATATCTCTATGCTTCTAATACCAAACCTGAGACCCTTCCTATAACATGAGATGGGATATCCAACTCCTTCCCATTCCAATCCTGAGACCCTTCCGATAGCAGAGATGTGATATCTCAATGCTTATACCAAACCTGAGAACCTTCCTATGGCCTGAGATGTCATATACAACTCCTTCCCATTCCAATCCTGAGACCCTTCCTTTAGCATGAGATGTGATATCTCAATGCTTATACCAAATCTGAGACCCTTCCTATAGCATGAGATGTGATATCCAATTCCTTCCCATTCCAATCCTGAGACCCTTCCTATAGCATGAGATGTGATATCTCAATGCTTATACCAAACCTGAGAGCCTTCCTATAGCATGAGATGTGATATCCAAGTCCATCCCATTCCAATCCTTAGACCCTTCCTACAGCATGCAATGTGATATCTCAATGATTCTAATACCAAACCAGAGACTCTTCCTATAACATGAGATGGGATATCCAACTCCTTCCCATTCCAATCCTGAGCCGCTTCCGATAGCAGAGATGTGATATCTCAATGCTTATACCAAACCTGAGACCCTTCCTATAACATGAGATGTGATATCCAACTCCTTCCGTTCCAAACCTGAGACACTAACTATAGCATATGTGATATCCAACTCCTTCCCATTCCAAACATGAGACCCTTCCTATAGCAAGAAAGTAATATCCAACTCCTACCCATTCCAATCCTGAGACCCTTCCTATAGCAAGAGATGTGATATCCAAATCCTTCCCATTCCAATCCTGAGACCCTTCCGATAGCATAGATGTGATATCTCAATGCTTATACCAAACCTGAGACCCTTCCTATGGCATGAGATGTGATATCCAACTCCTTCCCAATCCAATCCTGAGACCCTTCCGATAGCAGAGACGTGATATCTCAATGCTTCTACCAAACCTGAGACCCTTCCTTTAGCATGAGATGTGATATCCAAATCCTTCACATTCCAATCCTGAGACCCTTCCTATAGCATGAGATGTGATATCTCAATGCTTCTAATACCAAACCTGAGATCCTTCCTATAACATGAGATGTGATATCCAATTCCTTCCCATTCCAAACCTGAGACCCTTCCTATTGGATGCGATGTGATATCCAACTCCTTCCCATTCCAACCCTGAGACCCTTCCTATAGCATGAGATGTGATGTCTCAATGCTTCTAATACCAAACCTGAGATCCTTCCTATAACATGAGATGTGATATCCAACTCCTTCCATTCAAATCCTGAGACCCGTCCTATAGCATGAGATGTGATATCTCAATGCTTATACCAAACCTGAGACCCTTCCTATAGCATGAGATGTGATATCCAACTGCTTCCCATTCCAATCCTGAGACCCTTCCTATAGCATGAGATGCGATATCTCAATGCTTCTAATACCAAACCTGAGATCCTTCCTCTAACATGAAATGTGATATCCAACTCCTTCCCTTTCCAAACCTAAGAGCCTATCTATAGCATGAGATATGATATCCAAGTCCTTCCCATTCCAACCCTTAGACCCTTCCTACAGCATGCAATATGATATCTCAATGATTCTAATAACAAACCTGAGACCCGTCCTATAACATGAGATGGGATATCCAACTCCTTCCCATTCCAATCCTGAGACACTTCCGATAGCAGAGATGTGATATCTCAATGCTTATACCAAACCTGAGACCCTTCCTATAACATGAGATGTGATATCCAAATCCTTCCCGTTCCAAACCTGAGACCCTTCCTTTAGCATGAAATGTGATATCCAGCACCTTCCCATTCCAATCCTGAGACACTTCCTATAGCATGAGATGTGATATCTCAATGCTTCTAATATCAAAACTGAGACCCTCCCTATAGCATGATATGTGATATCTAAGTCCTTCCCATTCCAATCCTGAGACCCTCCCTATAGCATGAGATGTGATATCCAACTCCTTCCCATTCCAATCCTTAGACCCTTCCTATAGCATGAGATATGATATCTCAATACTTCTAATACCAAATGTGAGATCCTTCCGATAACATGAGATGTGATATCCAAATCCTTCCCCTTCCAATCCTGAGACCCTCCCTTTAGCATGAGATGTGATATCGAACTCCTTCCTATTCCAATCCTGAGACTCTTCTGATAGCATGAGATGTGATATCTCAATGCTTCTAATACCAAACCTGAGATCCTTCCGATAGCATGAGATGTGATATCTCAATGCTTCTAATACCAAACCTGAGATCCTTCCTATAACATGAGATGTGATATCCAAATCCTTCCCCTTCCAAACCTGAGACCCTCCCTTTAGCATGAGATGTGATATCCAACTCCTTCCCATTCCATTCCTGAGACCCTTCTGATAGCATGAGATGTGATATCTCAATGCCTCTAATACCAAACCTGAGATCCTACCTCTAACATGAAATGTGATATCCAACTCTTTCCCCTTCCAAACCTGAGAGCCTTCCTATAGCATGAGATGTGATATCCAAGTCCTTCCCATTCCAATCCTGAGACCCTTCCTATAACTTGAGATGTGATATCCAACTCCTTCCCATTCCAATCCTGAGACCCTTCCGATATCATGAGATGTGATATCTCAAAGCTTCTAATATCAAACTTGAGACCCTCCCTATAGCATGAGATGTGATATCCAAGTCCTTCCCATTCCAATCCTGAGACCCTTCCTATAGCATGAGATGTGATATCTCAATGCTTCTAATACCAAACCTGAGACCCTTCCTATAACATGAGATGGGAATATCCAGCTCCTTCCCATTCCAATCCTGAGACCCTTCCGATAGCAGAGATGTGATATCTCAATGCTTATACCAAACCTGAGATCCTTCCTATAACATGAGATGTGATATCCAACTCCTTCCCATTCCAATCCTGAGACACTTCCTATAGCATGAGATGTGATATCTCACTGCTTATACCAAACCTGAGACCCTTCCCATAGCATGAGATGTGATATCCAACTCCTTCCCATTCCAATCCTCAGACCCTTCCTATAGCATGAGATGTGATATCTCAATGCTTCTAATATCAAACTTGAGACCCTACCTATAGCATGAGATGTGATATCCAAGTCCTTCCCATTACAATCCTGAGACACTTCCTATAGCATGAGATGTGATATCCAACTCCTTCCCATTCCATTCCCGAGACCCTTCTGATAGCATGAGATGTGATATCTCAATGCCTCTAATACCAAACCTGAGATCCTACCTCTAACATGAAATGTGATATCCAACTCTTTCCCCTTCCAAACCTGAGAGCCTTCCTATAGCATGAGATGTGATATCCAAGTCCTTCCCATTCCAATCCTGAGACCCTTCCTATAGCTTGAGATGTGATATCCAACTCCTTCCCATTCCAATTCTGAGACCCTTCCTATACTCTGAGACTTGATATCTCAATGCTTCTAATACCAAACCTGAGATCCGTAATATAACATGAGATGTGATATCCAAATCCTTCCCCTTCCAAACCTTAGACCCTTCCTTTATCATGAGATGTGATATCCAACTCCTTCCCATTCCAATCCTGAGACCCTTCCGATATCATGAGATGTGATATCTCAAAGCTTCTAATATCAAACTTGAGACCCTCCCTATAGCATGAGATGTGATATCCAAGTCCTTCCCATTCCAATCCTGAGACCCTTCCTATAGCATGAGATGTGATATCTCAATGCTTCTAATACCAAACCTGAGACCCTTCCTATTACATGAGATGGGAATATCCAACTCCTTCCCATTCCAATCCTGAGACGCTTCCGATAGCAGAGATGTGATATCTCAATGCTTATACCAAACCTGAGACCCTTCGTATGGCATGAGATGTGATATCCAACTCCTTGCCATTCAAATCCTGAGACCCTTCCTATAGCATGAGAAGGGATATCCAACTCCTTCCCAATCCAATCCTGAGACCCTTCCGATAGCAGAGACGTGATATCTCAATGCTTCTACCAAACCTGAGACCCTTCCTTTAGCATGAGATGTGATATCCAAATCCTTCACATTCCAATCCTGAGACCCTTCCTATAGCATGAGATGTGATATCTCAATGCTTCTAATACCAAACCTGAGATCCTTCCTATAACATGAGATGTGATATCCAATTCCTTCCCATTCCAAACCTGAGACCCTTCCTATTGGATGAGTTGTGATATCCAACTCCTTCCCATTCCAACCCTGAGACCCTTCCTATAGCATGAGATGTGATGTCTCAATGATTCTAATACCAAACCTGAGATCCTTCCTATAACATGAGATGTGATATCCAACTCCTTCCATTCCAATCCTGAGACCCGTCCTATAGCATGAGATGTGATATCACAATGCTTATACCAAACCTGAGACCCTTCCTATAGCATGAGATGTGATATCCAACTACTTCCCATTCCAATCCTGAGACCCTTCCTATAGCATGAGATGTGATATCTCAATGCTTCTAATACCAAACCTGAGATCCTTCCTCTAACATGAAATGTGATATCCAACTCCTTCCCTTTCCAAACCTAAGAGCCTATCTATAGCATGAGATGTGATATCCAGGTCCTTCCTATTCCAATCCTTAGACCCTTCCTACAGCATGCAATATGATATCTCAATGATTCTAATAACAAACCTGAGACCCGTCCTATAGCATGAGATATGATATCCAAGTCCTTCCCATTCCAATCCTGAGACCCTTCCTATAACATGAAATGTGATATCCAACTCCTTCCCATTCCAACCTGAGACCCTTCCTATGGCATGAGATGGGATATCCAACTTCTTCAAAATCCAATACTGATACCCTTCCGATAGCATGAGATGTGATATCCCAATGCTTCTACCAAACCTGAGACCCATACTATGGCATGAGATGTGATATCAAACTCCTTCCGATTCCAATCCTGAGACCCTTCCTATAGCATGAGGTGTGATATCCAACTCCTTCCCATTCCAATTCTGAGACCCTTCTTATACCATGAGACTTGATATCTCAATGCTTCTAATACCAAACCTGAGACCCGTCCTATAACATGAGATGTGATATCCAAATCCTTCCCCTTCCAAACCTTAGACCCTTCCTTTATCATGAGATGTGGTATCCAACTCCTTCCCATTCCAATCCTGAGACCCTTCCGATATCATGAGATTTGTTATCTCAATGCTTCTAATATCAAACTTGAGATCCTCCCTATAGCATGAGATGTGACATCCAAGTCCTTCCCATTCCAATCCTGAGACCCTTCCTATAGCATGAGATGTGATATCTCAATACTTCTAATACCAAATGTGAGATCCTTCCGATAACATGAGATGTGATATCCAAATCCTTCCCCTTCCAATCCTGAGACCCTCCCTTTAGCATGAGATGTGATATCGAACTCCTTCCTATTCCAATCCTGAGACTCTTCTGATAGCATGAGATGTGATATCTCAATGCTTCTAATACCAAACCTGAGATCCTTCCGATAGCATGAGATGTGATATCTCAATGCTTCTAATACCAAACCTGAGATCCTTCCTATAACATGAGATGTGATATCCAAATCCTTCCCCTTCCAAACCTGAGACCCTCCCTTTAGCATGAGATGTGATATCCAACTCCTTCCCATTCCATTCCTGAGACCCTTCTGATAGCATGAGATGTGATATCTCAATGCCTCTAATACCAAACCTGAGATCCTACCTCTAACATGAAATGTGATATCCAACTCTTTCCCCTTCCAAACCTGAGAGCCTTCCTATAGCATGAGATGTGATATCCAAGTCCTTCCCATTCCAATCCTGAGACCCTTCCTATAACTTGAGATGTGATATCCAACTCCTTCCCATTCCAATCCTGAGACCCTTCCGATATCATGAGATGTGATATCTCAAAGCTTCTAATATCAAACTTGAGACCCTCCCTATAGCATGAGATGTGATATCCAAGTCCTTCCCATTCCAATCCTGAGACCCTTCCTATAGCATGAGATGTGATATCTCAATGCTTCTAATACCAAACCTGAGACCCTTCCTATAACATGAGATGGGAATATCCAGCTCCTTCCCATTCCAATCCTGAGACCCTTCCGATAGCAGAGATGTGATATCTCAATGCTTATACCAAACCTGAGATCCTTCCTATAACATGAGATGTGATATCCAACTCCTTCCCATTCCAATCCTGAGACACTTCCTATAGCATGAGATGTGATATCTCACTGCTTATACCAAACCTGAGACCCTTCCCATAGCATGAGATGTGATATCCAACTCCTTCCCATTCCAATCCTCAGACCCTTCCTATAGCATGAGATGTGATATCTCAATGCTTCTAATATCAAACTTGAGACCCTACCTATAGCATGAGATGTGATATCCAAGTCCTTCCCATTACAATCCTGAGACACTTCCTATAGCATGAGATGTGATATCCAACTCCTTCCCATTCCATTCCCGAGACCCTTCTGATAGCATGAGATGTGATATCTCAATGCCTCTAATACCAAACCTGAGATCCTACCTCTAACATGAAATGTGATATCCAACTCTTTCCCCTTCCAAACCTGAGAGCCTTCCTATAGCATGAGATGTGATATCCAAGTCCTTCCCATTCCAATCCTGAGACCCTTCCTATAGCTTGAGATGTGATATCCAACTCCTTCCCATTCCAATTCTGAGACCCTTCCTATACTCTGAGACTTGATATCTCAATGCTTCTAATACCAAACCTGAGATCCGTAATATAACATGAGATGTGATATCCAAATCCTTCCCCTTCCAAACCTTAGACCCTTCCTTTATCATGAGATGTGATATCCAACTCCTTCCCATTCCAATCCTGAGACCCTTCCGATATCATGAGATGTGATATCTCAAAGCTTCTAATATCAAACTTGA
This sequence comes from Ambystoma mexicanum, assembly GCF_040938575.1. Classification (NCBI taxonomy): domain Eukaryota; kingdom Metazoa; phylum Chordata; class Amphibia; order Caudata; family Ambystomatidae; genus Ambystoma; species Ambystoma mexicanum. The sequence goes on from NW_027182444.1 coordinate 10,900,445, forward strand.
GACCCTCCCTATAGCATGAGATGTGATATCCAAGTCCTTCCCATTCCAATCCTGAGACCCTTCCTATAGCATGAGATGTGATATCTCAATGCTTCTAATACCAAACCTGAGACCCTTCCTATTACATGAGATGGGAATATCCAACTCCTTCCCATTCCAATCCTGAGACGCTTCCGATAGCAGAGATGTGATATCTCAATGCTTATACCAAACCTGAGACCCTTTGTATGGCATGAGATGTGATATCCAACTCCTTGCCATTCAAATCCTGAGACCCTTCCTATAGCATGAGAAGGGATATCCAACTCCTTCCCAATCCAATCCTGAGACCCTTCCGATAGCAGAGACGTGATATCTCAATGCTTCTACCAAACCTGAGACCCTTCCTTTAGCATGAGATGTGATATCCAAATCCTTCACATTCCAATCCTGAGACCCTTCCTATAGCATGAGATGTGATATCTCAATGCTTCTAATACCAAACCTGAGATCCTTCCTATAACATGAGATGTGATATCCAATTCCTTCCCATTCCAAACCTGAGACCCTTCCTATTGGATGAGTTGTGATATCCAACTCCTTCCCATTCCAACCCTGAGACCCTTCCTATAGCATGAAATGTGATGTCTCAATGATTCTAATACCAAACCTGAGATCCTTCCTATAACATGAGATGTGATATCCAACTCCTTCCATTCCAATCCTGAGACCCGTCCTATAGCATGAGATGTGATATCACAATGCTTATACCAAACCTGAGACCCTTCCTATAGCATGAGATGTGATATCCAACTACTTCCCATTCCAATCCTGAGACCCTTCCTATAGCATGAGATGTGATATCTCAATGCTTCTAATACCAAACCTGAGATCCTTCCTCTAACATGAAATGTGATATCCAACTCCTTCCCTTTCCAAACCTAAGAGCCTATCTATAGCATGAGATGTGATATCCAGGTCCTTCCTATTCCAATCCTTAGACCCTTCCTACAGCATGCAATATGATATCTCAATGATTCTAATAACAAACCTGAGACCCGTCCTATAGCATGAGATATGATATCCAAGTCCTTCCCATTCCAATCCTGAGACCCTTCCTATAACATGAAATGTGATATCCAACTCCTTCCCATTCCAACCTGAGACCCTTCCTATGGCATGAGATGGGATATCCAACTTCTTCAAAATCCAATACTGATACCCTTCCGATAGCATGAGATGTGATATCCCAATGCTTCTACCAAACCTGAGACCCATACTATGGCATGAGATGTGATATCAAACTCCTTCCGATTCCAATCCTGAGACCCTTCCTATAGCTTGAGGTGTGATATCCAACTCCTTCCCATTCCAATTCTGAGACCCTTCTTATACCATGAGACTTGATATCTCAATGCTTCTAATACCAAACCTGAGACCCGTCCTATAACATGAGATGTGATATCCAAATCCTTCCCCTTCCAAACCTTAGACCCTTCCTTTATCATGAGATGTGGTATCCAACTCCTTCCCATTCCAATCCTGAGACCCTTCCGATATCATGAGATTTGTTATCTCAATGCTTCTAATATCAAACTTGAGATCCTCCCTATAGCATGAGATGTGACATCCAAGTCCTTCCCATTCCAATCCTGAGACCCTTCCTATAGCATGAGATGTGATATCTCTATGCTTCTAATACCAAACCTGAGACCCTTCCTATAACATGAGATGGGATATCCAACTCCTTCCCATTCCAATCCTGAGACCCTTCCGATAGCAGAGATGTGATATCTCAATGCTTATACCAAACCTGAGACCCTTCCTATGGCCTGAGATGTCATATACAACTCCTTCCCATTCCAATCCTGAGACCCTTCCTTTAGCATGAGATGTGATATCTCAATGCTTATACCAAATCTGAGACGCTTCCTATAGCATGAGATGTGATATCCAAATCCTTCCCATTCCAATCCTGAGACCCTTCCTATAGCATGAGATGTGATATCTCAATGCTTATACCAAACCTGAGAGCCTACCTATAGCATGAGATGTGATATCCAAGTCCATCCCATTCCAATCCTTAGACCCTTCCTACAGCATGCGATGTGATATCTCAATGATTCTAATACCAAACCAGAGACTCTTACTATAACATGAGATGTGATATCCAACTCCTTCCCATTCCAATCCTGAGCCGCTTCCGATAGCAGAGATGTGATATCTCAATGCTTATACCAAACCTGAGACCCTTCCTATAACATGAGATGTGATATCCAACTCCTTCCCGTTCCAAACCTGAGACACTAACTATAGCATATGTGATATCCAACTCCTTCCCATTCCAAACATGAGACCCTTCCTATAGCAAGAAAGTAATATCCAACTCCTACCCATTCCAATCCTGAGACCCTTCCTATAGCAAGAGATGTGATATCCAAATCCTTCCCATTCCAATACTGAGACCCTTCCTATAACATGAGATGTGATATCCAACTCCTTCCCATTCCAACCTGAGACACTTCCTATAGCATGAGAAGGGATATCCAACTCCTTCCCAATCCAATCCTGAGACCCTTCCGATAGCAGAGATGTGATATCTCAATGTTTATACCAAACCTGAGACCCTTCCTATGGCATGAGATGTGATATCCAACTCCTTGCCATTCAAATCCTGAGACCCTTCCTATAGCATGAGAAGGGATAGCCAACTCCTTCCCAATCCAATCCTGCGACCCTTCCGATAGCAGAGACGTGATATCTCAATGCTTCTACCAAACCTGAGACCCTTCCTTTAGCATGAGATGTGATATCCAAATCCTTCACATTCCAATCCTGAGACCCTTCCTATAGCATGAGATGTGATATCTCAATGCTTCTAATACCAAACCTGAGATCCTTCCTATAACATGAGATGTGATATCCAATTCCTTCCCATTCCAAACCTGAGACCCTTCCTATTGGATGAGATGTGATATCCAACTCCTTCCCATTCCAACCCTGAGACCCTTCCTATAGCATGAGATGTGATGTCTCAATGCTTCTAATACCAAACCTGAGATCCTTCCTATAACATGAGATGTGATATCCAACTCCTTCCATTCCAATCCTGAGACCCGTCCTATAGCATGAGATGTGATATCTCAATGCTTATACTAAACCTGAGACCCTTCCTATAGCATGAGATGTGATATCCAACTACTTCCCATTCCAATCCTGAGACCCTTCCTATAGCATGAGATGTGATATCTCAATGCTTCTAATACCAAACCTGAGATCCTTCCTCTAACATGAAATGTGATATCCAACTCCTTCCCTTTCCAAACCTAAGAGCCTATCTATAGCATGAGATGTGATATCCAAGTCCTTCCCATTCCAACCCTTAGACCCTTCCTACAGCATGCAATATGATATCTCAATGATTCTAATAACAAACCTGAGACCCGTCCTATAACATGAGATGTGATATCCAACTCCTTCCCATTCCAATCCTGAGACACTTCCGATAGCAGAGATGTGATATCTCAATGCTTATACCAAACCTGAGACCCTTCCTATAACATGAGATGTGATATCCAAATCCTTCCCGTTCCAAACCTGAGACTCTTCCTTTAGCATGAGATGTGATATCCAGCTCCTTCCCATTCCAATCCTGAGACACTTCCGATAGCATGAGATGTGATATCTCAATGCTTCTAATATCAAAACTGAGACCCTCCCTATAGCATGATATGTGATATCTAAGTCCTTCCCATTCCAATCCTGAGACACTCCCTATAGCATGAGATGTGATATCCAACTCTTTCCCATTCCAATCCTGAGACCCTTCATATAGCATGAGATATGATATCTCAATACTTCTAATACCAAACGTGAGATCCTTCCGATAACATGAGATGTGATATCCAAATCCTTCCCCTTCCAAACCTGAGACCCTCCCTTTAGCATGAGATGTGATATCCAACTCCTTCCCATTCCAATCCTTAGACCCTTCTGATAGCATGAGATGGGATATCTCAATGCTTCTAATACCAAACCTGAGATCCTTCCGATAGCATGAGATGTGATATCTCAATGCTTCTAATACCAAACCTGAGATCCTTCCTATAACATGAGATGTGATATCCAAATCCTTCCCCTTCCAAACCTGAGACCCTCCCTTTAGCATGAGATGTGATATCCAACTCCTTCCCATTCCATTCCTGAGACCCTTCTGATAGCATGAGATGTGATATCTCAATGCCTCTAATACCAAACCTGAGATCCTACCTCTAACATGAGATGTGATATCCAAATCCTTCCCCTTCCAAACCTTAGACCCTTCCTTTATCATGAGATGTGATATCCAACTCCTTCCCATTCCAATCCTGAGACCCTTCCGATATCATGAGATGTGATATCTCAAAGCTTCTAATATCAAACTTGAGACCCTCCCTATAGCAGGGGATGTGATATCCAAGTCCTTCCCATTCCAATCCTGAGACCCTTCCTATAGCATGAGATGTGATATCTCAATGCTTCTAATACCAAACCAATGACCCTTCCTATAACATGAGATGGGAATATCCAACTCCTTCCCATTCCAATCCTGAGACCCTTCCGATAGCAGAGATGTGATATCTCAATGCTTATATCAAACCTGAGACCCTTCCTATGGCATGAGATGTGATATCCAACTCCTTGCCATTCAAATCCTGAGACCCTTCCTATAGCATGAGAAGGGATATCCAACTCCTTCCCAATCCAATCCTGAGACCCTTCCGATAGCAGAGACGTGATATCTCAATGCTTCTACCAAACCTGAGACCCTTCCTTTAGCATGAGATGTGATATCCAAATCCTTCACATTCCAATCGTGAGACCCTTCCTATAGCATGAGATGTGATATCTCAATGCTTCTAATACCAAACCTGAGATCCTTCCTATAACATGAGATGTGATATCCAATTCCTTCCCATTCCAAACCTGAGACCCTTCCTATTGGATGAGATGTGATATCCAACTCCTTCCCATTCCAACCCTGAGACCCTTCCTATAGCATGAGATGTGATGTCTCAATGCTTCTAATACCAAACCTGAGATCCCTCCTATAACATGATATGTGATATCCAACTCCTTCCATTCCAATCCTGAGACCTGTCCTATAGCATGAGATGTGATATCTCAATGCTTATACCAAACCTGAGACCCTTCCTATAGCATGAGATGTGATATCCAACTACTTCCCATTCCAATCCTGAGACCCTTCATATAGCATGAGATGTGATATCTCAATGCTTCTAATACCAAACCTGAGATCCTTCCTCTAACATGAAATGTGATATCCAACTCCTTCCCTTTCCAAACCTAAGAGCCTATCTATAGCATGAGATGTGATATTCAAGTCCTTCCCATTCCAATCCTTAGACCCTTCCTACAGCATGCAATATGATATCTCAATGATTCTAATAACAAACCTGAGACCCGTCCTATAGCATGAGATATGATATCCAAGTCCTTCCCATTCCAATCCTGAGACCCTTCCTATAACATGAAATGTGATATCCAACTCCTTCCCATTCCAACCTGAGACCCTTCCTATAGCATGAGAAGGGATATCCAACTTCTTCCAAATCCAATACTGATACCCTTCCGATAGCATGAGATGTGATATCCCAATGCTTCTACCAAACCTGAGACCCATACTATGGCATGAGATGTGATATCAAACTCCTTCCCATTCCAATCCTGAGACCCTTCCTATAGCTTGAGGTGTGATATCCAACTCCTTCCCATTCCAATTCTGAGACCCTTCTTATACCATGAGACTTGATATCTCAATGCATCTAATACCAAACCTGAGACCCGTCCTATAACATGAGATGTGATATCCAAATCCTTCCCCTTCCAAACCTTAGACCCTTCCTTTATCATGAGATGTGATATCCAACTCCTTCCCATTCCAATCCTGAGACCCTTCCGATATCATGAGATTTGTTATCTCAATGCTTCTAATATCAAACTTGAGACCCTCCCTATAGCATGAGATGTGACATCCAAGTCCTTCCCATTCCAATCCTGAGACCCTTCCTATAACATGAGATGTGATATCCAACTCCTACCCATTCCAACCTGAGACACTTCCTATAGCATGAGAAGGGATATCTAACTCCTTCCCAATCCAATCCTGAGACCCTTCCGATAGCAGAGATGTGATATCTCAATGCTTATACCAAACCTGAGACCCTTCCTATGGCATGAGATGTGATATCCAACTCCTTGCCATTCAAATCCTGAGATCCTTCCTATAGCATGAGATGTGATATCTCTATGCTTCTAATACCAAACCTGAGACCCTTCCTATAACATGAGATGGGATATCCAACTCCTTCCCATTCCAATCCTGAGACCCTTCCGATAGCAGAGATGTGATATCTCAATGCTTATACCAAACCTGAGAACCTTCCTATGGCCTGAGATGTCATATACAACTCCTTCCCATTCCAATCCTGAGACCCTTCCTTTAGCATGAGATGTGATATCTCAATGCTTATACCAAATCTGAGACCCTTCCTATAGCATGAGATGTGATATCCTCCTGAGACCCTTCCTATAGCATGAGATGTGATATCTCAATGCTTCTACCAAACCTGAGACCCTTCCTTTAGCATGAGATGTGATATCCAACTACTTCCCATATTCCAATCCTGAGACCCTTCCTATAGCATGAGATGTGATATCTCAATACTTCTAATACCAAACCTGAGATCCTTCCGATAACATGAGATGTGATATCCAAATCCTTCCCCTTCCAAACCTGAGACCCTCCCTTTAGCATGAGATGGGATATCCAACTCCTTCCCATTCCAATCCTGAGAACCTTCTGATAGCATGAGATGTGATATCTCAATGCTTCTAATACCAAACCTGAGATCCTTCCGATAGCATGAGATGTGATATCTCAATGCTTCTAATACCAAACCTGAGATCCTTCCTATAACATGAGATGTGATATCCAAATCCTTCCCCTTCCAAACCTGAGACCCTCCCTTTAGCATGAGATGTGATATCCAACTCCTTCCCATTCTAAATCTGAGACCCTTCTGATAGCATGAGATGTGATATCTCATTGCCTCTAATACCAAACCTGAGATCCTACCTCTAACATGAAATGTGATATCCAACTCTTTCCCCTTCCAAACCTGAGAGCCTTCCTATAGCATGAGATGTGATATCCAAGTCCTTCCCATTCCAATCCTGAGACCCTTCCTATAACATGAGATGTGATATCCAACTCCTTCCAATTCCAACCTGAGACCCTTCCTATAGCATGAGATGTGATATCTCAATGCCTCTAATACCAAACCTGAGATCCTTCCTCTAACATGAAATGTGATATCCAACTCCTTCCCTTTCCAAACCTGAGAGCCTATCTATAGCATGAGATGTGATATCCAAGTCCTTCCCATTCCAATCCTTAGACCCTTCCTACAGCATGCAATATGATATCTCAATGATTCTAATAACAAACCTGAGACCCGTCCTATAACATGAGATGGGATATCCAACTCCTTCCCATTCCAATCCTGAGACACTTCCGATAGCAGAGATGTGATATATCAATGCTTATACCAACCTGAGACCCTTCCTATAACATGAGATGTGATATCCAACTCCTTCCCGTTCCAAACCTGAGACCCTTCCTTTAGCATGAGATGTGATATCCAGCTCCTTCCCATTCCAATCCTGAGACACTTCCGATAGCATGAGATGTGATATCTCAATGCTTCTAATATCAAAGCTGAGACCCTCCCTATAGCATGATATGTGATATCTAAGTCCTTCCCATTCCAATCCTGAGACCCTTCCTATAGCATGAGATGTGATATCTCAATGCTTCTACCAAACCTGAGACCCTTCCTTTAGCATGAGATGTGATATCCAACTCGTTCCCATTCCAATCCTGAGACCCTTCCTATAGCATGAGATGTGATATCTCAATACTTCTAATACCAAACCTGAGATCCTTCCGATAACATGAGATGTGATATCCAAATCCTTCCCCTTCCAAACCTGAGACCCTCCCTTTAGCATGAGATGTGATATCCAACTCCTTCCCATTCCTATCCTGAGACCCTTCTGATAGCATGAGATGTGATATCTCAATGCTTCTAATACCAAACTTGAGATCCTTCCTATAACATGAGATGTGATATCCAAATCCTTCCCCTTCCAAACCTGAGACCCTCCCTTTAGCATTAGATGTGATATCCAACTCCTTCCCATTCCAATCCTGAGACGCTTCTGATAGCATGAGATGTGATATCTCAATGCCTCTAATACCAAACCTGAGATCCTACCTCTAACATGAAATGTGATATCCAACTCTTTCCCCTTCCAAACCTAAGAGCCTTCCTATAGCATGAGATGTGATATCCAAGTCCTTCCATTCCAATCATGAGACCCTTCCTATAACATGAGATGGGATATCCAACTCCTTCCCATTCCAATCCTGAGACCCTTCCGATAGCAGAGATGTGATATCTCAATGCTTATACCAAACCTGAGACCCTTCCTACGGCATGAGATGTCATATACAACTCCTTCCCATTCCAATCCTGAGACCCTTCCTATAGCATGAGATGTGATATCTCAATGCTTCTACCAAACCTGAGACCCTTCCTTTAGCATGAGATGTGATATCCAACTCGTTCCCATTCCAATCCTGAGACCCTTCCTATAGCATGAGATGTGATATCTCAATACTTCTAATACCAAACCTGAGATCCTTCCGATAACATGAGATGTGATATCCAAATCCTTCCCCTTCCAAACCTGAGACCCTCCCTTTAGCATGAGATGTGATATCCAACTCCTTCCCATTCCTATCCTGAGACCCTTCTGATAGCATGAGATGTGATATCTCAATGCTTCTAATACCAAACTTGAGATCCTTCCTATAACATGAGATGTGATATCCAAATCCTTCCCCTTCCAAACCTGAGACCCTCCCTTTAGCATGAGATGTGATATCCAACTCCTTCCCATTCCAATCCTGAGACGCTTCTGATAGCATGAGATGTGATATCTCAATGCCTCTAATACCAAACCTGAGATCCTACCTCTAACATGAAATGTGATATCCAACTCTTTCCCCTTCCAAACCTAAGAGCCTTCCTATAGCATGAGATGTGATATCCAAGTCCTTCCCATTCCAATCATGAGACCCTTCCTATAACATGAGATGGGATATCCAACTCCTTCCCATTCCAATCCTGAGACCCTTCCGATAGCAGAGATGTGATATCTCAATGCTTATACCAAACCTGAGACCCTTCCTACGGCATGAGATGTCATATACAACTCCTTCCCATTCCAATCCTGAGACCCTTCCTATAGCATGAGATGTGATATCTCAATGCTTCTACCAAACCTGAGACCCTTCCTTTAGCATGAGATGTGATATCCAACTCGTTCCCATTCCAATCCTGAGACCCTTCCTATAGCATGAGATGTGATATCTCAATACTTCTAATACCAAACCTGAGATCCTTCCGATAACATGAGATGTGATATCCAAATCCTTCCCCTTCCAAACCTGAGACCCTCCCTTTAGCATGAGATGTGATATCCAACTCCTTCCCATTCCTATCCTGAGACCCTTCTGATAGCATGAGATGTGATATCTCAATGCTTCTAATACCAAACTTGAGATCCTTCCTATAACATGAGATGTGATATCCAAATCCTTCCCCTTCCAAACCTGAGACCCTCCCTTTAGCATGAGATGTGATATCCAACTCCTTCCCATTCCAATCCTGAGACCCTTCTGATAGCATGAGATGTGATATCTCAATGCCTCTAATACCAAACCTGAGATCCTACCTCTAACATGAAATGTGATATCCAACTCTTTCCCCTTCCAAACCTAAGAGCCTTCCTATAGCATGAGATGTGATATCCAAGTCCTTCCCATTCCAATCATGAGACCCTTCCTATAACATGAGATGGGATATCCAACTCCTTCCCATTCCAATCCTGAGACCCTTCCGATAGCAGAAATGTGATATCTCAATGCTTATACCAAACCTGAGACCCTTCCTACGGCATGAGATGTCATATACAACTCCTTCCCATTCCAATCCTGAGACCCTTCCTATAGCATGAGATGTGATGTCTCAATGCTTCTAATACCAAACCTGAGATCCTTCCTATAACATGAGATGTGATATCCAACTCCTTCCCATTCCAATCCTGAGACCCTTCCTATAGCTTGAGATGTGATATCTCAATGCTTATACCAAACCTGAGACCCTTCCTATAGCATGAGATGTGATATCCAACAGCTTCCCATTCCAATCCTGAGACCCTTCCTATAGCATGAGATGTGATATCTCAATGCTTCTAATACCAAACCTGAGACTCTTCCTATAACATGAGATGGGATATCCAACTCCTTCCCATTCCAATCCTGAGACCCTTACGATAGCAGAGATGTGATATCTCAATGCTTATACCAAACCTGAGACCCTTCCTACGGCATGAGATGTCATATACAACTCCTTCCCATTCCAATCCTGAGACGCTTCCTATAGCATGAGATGTGATATCTCAATGCTTATACCAAACCTGAGACCCTTCATATAGCATGAGATGTGATATCCAACTCCTTCCCATTCCAATCCTGAGACCCTTCCTATAGCATGAGATGTGATGTCTCAATGCTTCTAATACCAAACCTGAGATCCTTCCTAAAACATGAGATGTGGTATCCAACTCCTTCCATTCCAATCCTGAGACCCTTCCTATAGCATGAGATGTGATATCTCAATGCTTCTAATATCAAACTTGAGACCCTCCCTATAGCATGAGATGTGATATCCAAGTCCTTCCCACTCCAATCCTGAGACACTTCCTATAGCATGAGATGTGATATCTCAATGCTTCTAATACCAAACCTGAGACTCTTCCTATAACATGAGATGGGATATCCAACTCCTTCCCATTCCAATCCTGAGACCCTTCCAAAAGCATAGATGTGATATCTCAATGCTTATACCAAATCTGAGACCCTTCCTATGGCATGAAATGTCATATACATATCCTTCCCATTCCAATCCTGAGACCCTTCCTATAGCATGAGATGTGATATCTCAATGCTTATACCAAACCTGAGACCCTTCCTATAGCATGAGATGTGATATCTAACTCCTTCCCATTCCAATCCTGAGACCCTTCCTATAGCATGAGATGTGATATCTCAATGCCTCTAATACCAAACCTGAGATCCTTCCTCTAACATGAAATGTGATATCCAACTCCTTCCCTTTCCAAACCTGAGAGCCTACCTATAGCATGAGATGTGATATCCAAGTCCTTCCAATTCCAATCCTTAGACCCTTCCTATAGCATGCAATATGATATCTCAATGATTCTAATAATAAACCTGAGACCCGTCCTATAACATGAGATGGGATATCCAACTCCTTCCCATTCCAATCCTGAGACCCTTCCGATAGCAGAGATGTGATATCTCAATGCTTATACCAAACCTGAGACCCTTCCTACGGCATGAGATGTCATATACAACTCCTTCCCATTCCAATCCTAAGACCCTTCCTATAGCATGAGATGTGATATCTGAATGCTTATACCAAACCTGAGACCCTTCATATAGCATGAGATGTGATATCCAACTCCTTCCCATTACAATCCTGAGACCCTTCCTATAGCATGAGATGTGATGTCTCAATGCTTCTAATACCAAACCTGAGATCCTTCCTATAACATGAGATGTGATATCCAACTCCTTCCATTCCAATCCTGAGACCCTTCCTATAGCATGAGATGTGATATCTCAATGCTTTTAATATCAAACTTGAGACCCTCCCTATAGCATGAGATGTGATATCCAATTCCTTCCCATTCCAATCCTGAGACACTTCCGATAGCATGAGATATGATATCTCAATGCTTCTAATACCAAACCTGAGACTCTTCCTATAACATGAGATGGGATATCCAACTCCTTCCGATTCCAATCCTGAGACCCTTCCAAAAGCAGAGATGTGATATCTCAATGCTTATACCAAACCTGAGACCCTTCCTATGGCATGAGATGTCATATACATATCCTTCCCATTCCAATCCTGAGACCCTTCCTATAGCATGAGATGTGATATCTCAATGCTTATACCAAACCTGAGACCCTTCCTATAGCATGAGATGTGATATCCAAGTCCTTCCCATTTTAATCCTGAGACCCTTCCTATAGCATGAGATGTGATATCTCAATGCTTCTAATACCAAACCTGAGACCCTTCCTATAACATGACTTCTGATATCCAAGTCCTTCCCATTCCAATCCTGAGACCCTTCCAATAGCAGAGATGTGATATCTAATGCTTCTAATATCAAACCTGAGACCTGTCCTATAACATGAGATGGGATATCCAACTCCTTCCCGTTCCAAACCTGATACCCTTCCTATAGCATGAGATGTGATATCCAATTCCTTCCCATCCCAATCCTGAGACACCTCCGATAGCAGAGATGTGATATCTCAATGCTTATAACAAACCTGAGACTCTTCCTATAACATGAGATGTGATATCTAACTCATTCCCGTTCCAAACCTGAGACCCTTCCTATAGCATGAGATGTGATATCCAACTCCTTCCCATTCCAATCCTGAGACCCTTCCTATAGCATGAGATGTGATATCTCAATGCTTATACCAAATCTGAGACCCTTCCTATAGCATGAGATGTGATATCCAACTCTTTCCCATTCCAATCCTGAGACCCTTCCTATAGCATGAGATGTGATATCTCAATGCTTCTAATACCAATCCTGAGATCCTTCCTATAACAAGAGATGTGATATCCAACTCCTTCCCATTCCAATCCTGAGACCCTTATGATAGCATGAGATGTGATATCTTAATGCCTCTAATACCAAACCTGAGATACTTCCGATAGCATGAGATGTGATATCTCAATGCTTCTAATACCAAACCTGAGATCCTTCCTATAACATGAGATGTGATTTCCAAATCCTTCTCCTTCCAAACCTGAGACCCTCCCTTTAGCATGAGATGTCATATACAACTCCTTCCCATTCCAATCCTGAGACCCTTCCTATAGCATGAGATGTGATATCTCAATGCTTATACCAAATCTGAGACCCTTCCTATAGCATGAGATGTGATATCCAACTCCTTCCCATTCCAATCCTGAGACCCTTCCTATAGCATGAGATGTGATGTCTCAATGCTTCTAATACCAAACCTGAGATCCTTCCTATAACATGAGATGTGATATCCAACTCCTTCCCATTCCAATCCTCAGACCCTTATGATAGCATGAGATGTGATATCTCAATGCCTCTTATACCAAACCTGAGATCCTTCCGATAGCATGAGATGTGATATCTCAATGCTTCTAATACCAAACCTGAGATCCTTCCTATAATATGAGATGTGATTTCCAAATCCTTCCCCTTCCAAACCTGAGACCCTCCCTTTAGCATGAGATGTGATATCCAACTCCTTCCCATTCCAATCCTGAGACCCTTCTGATAGCATGAGATGTGATATCTCAATGCCTCTAATGCCAAACCTGAGATCCTACCTCTAACATGAAATGTGATATCCATCTCCTTCCCTTTCCAAACCTGAGACCCTGCCTATAGCATGAGATGTGATATCCAAGTCCTTCCCATTCCAATCCTGAGACCCTTCCTATAGCATGTGATGTGATATCTCAATGCTTATACCAAACCTGAGACCCTTCCTATGGCATGAGATGTCATATACAACTCCTTCCCATTCCAATCCTGAGACCCTTCCTATAGCATGAGATGTGATATCTCAATGCTTATACCAAACCTGAGACCCTTCCTATAGCATGAGATGTGATATCCAACTTCTTCCCATTCCAATCCAGAGAACCTTCCTATAGCATGAGATGTGATATCTCAATGCTTATACCAAACCTGAGACCCTTCCTATAGCTTGAGATGTGATATCCAACTCCTTCCCATTCCAATCCTGAGACCCTTCCGATAGCATGAGATGTGATATCTCAAGGCCTCTAATACCAAACCTGAGATCCTTCCTCTAACATGAAATGTGATATCCAACTCCTTCCCCTTCCAAACCTGAGAACCTTCCTATAGCATGAGATATGATTTCCAACTCCTTCCCATTCCAACCTGAGACCCTTCCTATAGCATGAGATGGGATATCCAACTCCTTCCAAATCCAATACTGATACCCTTCCGATAGCATGGGATGTGATATCCCAATGCTTCTACCAAACCTGAGAACCATACTATGGCATGAGATGTGATATCAAACTCCTTCCCATTCCAATCCTGAGACCCTTCCTATAGCATGAGATGTGATATCTCAATGCTTATACCAAACCTGAGAGCCTACCTATAGCATGAGATGTGATATCCAAGTCCATCCCATTCCAATCCTTAGACCCTTCCTACAGCATGCGATGTGATATCTCAATGATTCTAATACCAAACCAGAGACTCTTACTATAACATGAGATGTGATATCCAACTCCTTCCCATTCCAATCCTGAGCCGCTTCCGATAGCAGAGATGTGATATCTCAATGCTTATACCAAACCTGAGACCCTTCCTATAACATGAGATGTGATATCCAACTCCTTCCCGTTCCAAACCTGAGACACTAACTATAGCATATGTGATATCCAACTCCTTCCCATTCCAAACATGAGACCCTTCCTATAGCAAGAAAGTAATATCCAACTCCTACCCATTCCAATCCTGAGACCCTTCCTATAGCAAGAGATGTGATATCCAAATCCTTCCCATTCCAATACTGAGACCCTTCCTATAACATGAGATGTGATATCCAACTCCTTCCCATTCCAACCTGAGACACTTCCTATAGCATGAGAAGGGATATCCAACTCCTTCCCAATCCAATCCTGAGACCCTTCCGATAGCAGAGATGTGATATCTCAATGTTTATACCAAACCTGAGACCCTTCCTATGGCATGAGATGTGATATCCAACTCCTTGCCATTCAAATCCTGAGACCCTTCCTATAGCATGAGAAGGGATAGCCAACTCGTTCCCAATCCAATCCTGCGACCCTTCCGATAGCAGAGACGTGATATCTCAATGCTTCTACCAAACCTGAGACCCTTCCTATAGCATGAGATGTGATATCCAAATCCTTCACATTCCAATCCTGAGACCCTTCCTATAGCATGAGATGTGATATCTCAATGCTTCTAATACCAAACCTGAGATCCTTCCTATAACATGAGATGTGATATCCAATTCCTTCCCATTCCAAACCTGAGACCCTTCCTATTGGATGAGATGTGATATCCAACTCCTTCCCATTCCAACCCTGAGACCCTTCCTATAGCATGAGATGTGATGTCTCAATGCTTCTAATACCAAACCTGAGATCCTTCCTATAACATGAGATGTGATATCCAACTCCTTCCATTCCAATCCTGAGACCCGTCCTATAGCATGAGATGTGATATCTCAATGCTTATACTAAACCTGAGACCCTTCCTATAGCATGAGATGTGATATCCAACTACTTCCCATTCCAATCCTGAGACCCTTCCTATAGCATGAGATGTGATATCTCAATGCTTCTAATACCAAACCTGAGATCCTTCCTCTAACATGAAATGTGATATCCAACTCCTTCCCTTTCCAAACCTAAGAGCCTATCTATAGCATGAGATGTGATATCCAAGTCCTTCCCATTCCAACCCTTAGACCCTTCCTACAGCATGCAATATGATATCTCAATGATTCTAATAACAAACCTGAGACCCGTCCTATAACATGAGATGTGATATCCAACTCCTTCCCATTCCAATCCTGAGACACTTCCGATAGCAGAGATGTGATATCTCAATGCTTATACCAAACCTGAGACCCTTCCTATAACATGAGATGTGATATCCAAATCCTTCCCGTTCCAAACCTGAGACTCTTCCTTTAGCATGAGATGTGATATCCAGCTCCTTCCCATTCCAATCCTGAGACACTTCCGATAGCATGAGATGTGATATCTCAATGCTTCTAATATCAAAACTGAGACCCTCCCTATAGCATGATATGTGATATCTAAGTCCTTCCCATTCCAATCCTGAGACACTCCCTATAGCATGAGATGTGATATCCAACTCTTTCCCATTCCAATCCTGAGACCCTTCATATAGCATGAGATATGATATCTCAATACTTCTAATACCAAACGTGAGATCCTTCCGATAACATGAGATGTGATATCCAAATCCTTCCCCTTCCAAACCTGAGACCCTCCCTTTAGCATGAGATGTGATATCCAACTCCTTCCCATTCCAATCCTTAGACCCTTCTGATAGCATGAGATGGGATATCTCAATGCTTCTAATACCAAACCTGAGATCCTTCCGATAGCATGAGATGTGATATCTCAATGCTTCTAATACCAAACCTGAGATCCTTCCTATAACATGAGATGTGATATCCAAATCCTTCCCCTTCCAAACCTGAGACCCTCCCTTTAGCATGAGATGTGATATCCAACTCCTTCCCATTCCATTCCTGAGACCCTTCTGATAGCATGAGATGTGATATCTCAATGCCTCTAATACCAAACCTGAGATCCTACCTCTAACATGAAATGTGATATCCAACTCTTTCCCCTTCCAAACCTGAGAGCCTTCCTATAGCATGAGATGTGATATCCAAGTCCTTCCCATAGCAGAGATGTGATATCTCAATGCTTATAACAAACCTGAGACCCTTCCTATAACATGAGATGTGATATCCAACTCCTTCCCGTTCCAAACCTGAGACACTAACTATAGCATATGTGATATCCAACTCATTCCCATTCCAAACATGAGACCCTTCCTATAGCAAGAAAGTAATATCCAACTCCTACCCATTCCAGTCCTGAGACCCTTCCTATAGCAAGAGATGTGATATCCAAATCCTTCCCATTCCAATCCTGAGACCCTTCCTATAACATGAGATGTGATATCCAACTCCTTCCCATTCAAACCTGAGACACTTCCTATAGCATGAGAAGGGATATCCAACTCCTTCCCAATCCAATCCTGAGACCCTTCCGATAGCAGAGATGTGATATCTCAATGCTTATACCAAACCTGAGACCCTTCCTATGGCATGAGATGTGATATCCAACTCCTTGCCATTCAAATCCTGAGACCCTTCCTATAGCATGAGAAGGGATATCCAACTCCTTCCCAATCCAATCCTGAGACCCTTCCGATAGCAGAGACGTGATATCTCAATGCTTCTACCAAACCTGAGACCCTTCCTTTAGCATGAGATGTGATATCCAAATCCTTCACATTCCAATCCTGAGACCCTTCCTATAGCATGAGATGTGCTATCTCAATGCTTCTAATACCAACCCTGAGATCCTTCCTATAACATGAGATGTGATATCCAATTCCTTCCCATTCCAAACCTGAGACCCTTCCTATTGGATGAGATGTGATATCCAACTCCTTCCCATTCCAACCCTGAGACCCTTCCTATAGCATGAGATGTGATGTCTCAATGCTTCTAATACCAAACCTGAGATCCTTCCTCTAACATGAAATGTGATATCCAACTCCTTCCCTTTCCAAACCTTAGACCCTTCCTACAGCATGCAATATGATATCTCAATGATTCTAATAACAAACCTGAGACCCATCCTATAGCATGAGATATGATATCCAAGTCCTTCCCATTCCAATCCTGAGACCCTTCCTATAACATGAAATGTGATATCCAACTCCTTCCCATTCCAACCTGAGACCCTTCCTATAGCATGAGATGGGATATCCAACTTCTTCCAAATCCAATACTGATACCCTTCCGATAGCATGAGATGTGATGTCCCAATGCTTCTACCAAACCTGAGACCCATACTATGGCATGAGATGTGATATCAAACTCCTTCCCATTCCAATCCTGAGACCCTTCCTATAGCTTGAGGTGTGATATCCAACTCCTTCCCATTCCAATTCTGAGACCCTTCTTATACCATGAGACTTGATATCTCAATGCTTCTAATACCAAACCTGAGACCCGTCCTATAACATGAGATGTGATATCCAAATCCTTCCCCTTCCAAACCTTAGACCCTTCCTTTATCATGAGATATGGTATCCAACTCCTTCCCATTCCAATCCTGAGACCCTTCCGATATCATGAGATTTGTTATCTCAATGCTTCTAATATCAAACTTGAGACCCTCCCTATAGCATGAGATGTGACATCCAAGTCCTTCCCATTCCAATCCTGAGACCCTTCCTATAGCATGAGATGTGATATCTCTATGCTTCTAATACCAAACCTGAGACCCTTCCTATAACATGAGATGGGATATCCAACTCCTTCCCATTCCAATCCTGAGACCCTTCCGATAGCAGAGATGTGATATCTCAATGCTTATACCAAACCTGAGACCCTTCCTATGGCCTGAGATGTCATATACAACTCCTTCCCATTCCAATCCTGAGACCCTTCCTTTAGCATGAGATGTGATATCTCAATGCTTATACCAAATCTGAGACCCTTCCTATAGCATGAGATGTGATATCTCAATGCTTATACCAAACCTGAGAGCCTACCTATAGCATGAGATGTGATATCCAAGTCCATCCCATTCCAATCCTTAGACCCTTCCTACAGCATGCGATGTGATATCTCAATGATTCTAATACCAAACCAGAGACTCTTACTATAACATGAGATGGGATATCCAACTCCTTCCCATTCCAATCCTGAGCCGCTTCCGATAGCAGAGATGTGATATCTCAATGCTTATAACAAACCTGAGACCCTTCCTATAACATGAGATGTGATATCCAACTCCTTCCCGTTCCAAACCTGAGACACTAACTATAGCATATGTGATATCCAACTCATTCCCATTCCAAACATGAGACCCTTCCTATAGCAAGAAAGTAATATCCAACTCCTACCCATTCCAATCCTGAGACCCTTCCTATAGCAAGAGATGTGATATCCAAATCCTTCCCATTCCAATCCTGAGACCCTTCCTATAACATGAGATGTGATATCCAACTCCTTCCCATTCCAACCTGAGACACTTCCTATAGCATGAGAAGGGATATCCAACTCCTTCCCAATCCAATCCTGAGACCCTTCCGATAGCAGAGATGTGATATCTCAATGCTTATACCAAACCTGAGACCCTTCCTATGGCATGAGATGTGATATCCAACTCCTTGCCATTCAAATCCTGAGACCCTTCCTATAGCATGAGATGTGATATCTCTATGCTTCTAATACCAAACCTGAGACCCTTCCTATAACATGAGATGGGATATCCAACTCCTTCCCAATCCAATCCTGAGACCCTTCCGATAGCAGAGATGTGATATCTCAATGCTTATACCAAACCTGAGAACCTTCCTATGGCCTGTGATGTCATATACAACTCCTTCCCATTCCAATCCTGCGACCCTTCCTTTAGCATGAGATGTGATATCTCAATGCTTATACCAAATCTGAGACCCTTCCTATAGCATGAGATCTGATATCCAATTCCTTCCCATTCCAATCCTGAGACCCTTCCTATAGCATGAGATGTGATATCTCAATGCTTATACCAAACCTGAGAGCCTACCTATAGCATGAGATGTGATATCCAAGTCCATCCCATTCCAATCCTTAGACCCTTCCTACAGCATGCGATGTGATATCTCAATGATTCTAATACCAAACCAGAGACTCTTCCTATAACATGAGATGGGATATCCAACTCCTTCCCATTCCAATCCTGAGCCGCTTCTGATAGCAGAGATGTGATATCTCAATGCTTATACCAAACCTGAGACCCTTCCTATAACATGAGATGTGATATCCAACTCCTTCCCGTTCCAAACCTGAGACACTAACTATAGCATATGTGATATCCAACTCCTTCCCATTCCAAACATGAGACCCTTCCTATAGCAAGAAAGTAATATCCAACTCCTACCCATTCCAATCCTGAGACCCTTCCTATAGCAAGAGATGTGATATCCAAATCCTTCCCATTCCAATCCTGAGACCCTTCCTATAACATGAGATGTGATATCCAACTCCTTCCCATTCCAACCTGAGACACTTCCTATAGCATGAGAAGGGATATCCAACTCCTTCCCAATCCAATCCTGAGACCCTTCCGATAGCAGAGATGTGATATCTCAATGCTTATACCAAACCTGAGACCCTTCCTATGGCATGAGATGTGATATCCAACTCCTTGCCATTCAAATCCTGAGACCCTTCCTATAGCATGAGATGTGATATCTCAATGCTTATACCAAACCTGAGACCCTTCCTATAACATGAGATGGGATATCCAACTCCTTCCCATTCCAATCCTGAGACCCTTCCGATAGCAGAGATGTGATATCTCAATGCTTATACCAAACCTGAGAACCTTCCTATGGCCTGAGATGTCGTATACAACTCCTTCCCATTCCAATCCTGAGACCCTTCCTTTAGCATGAGATGTGATATCTCAATGCTTATACCAAATCTGAGACCCTTCCTATAGCATGAGATGTGATATCCAATTCCTTCCCATTCCAATCCTGAGACCCTTCCTATAGCATGAGATGTGATATCTCAATGCTTATACCAAACCACCTGAGAGCCTACCTATAGCATGAGATGTGATATCCAAGTCCATCCCATTCCAATCCTTAGACCCTTCCTACAGCATGCGATGTGATATCTCAATGATTCTAATACCAAACCAGAGACTCTTCCTATAACATGAGATGGGATATCCAACTCCTTCCCATTCCAATCCTGAGCCGCTTCCGATAGCAGAGATGTGATATCTCAATGCTTATACCAAACCTGAGACCCTTCCTATAACATGAGATGTGATATCCAACTCCTTCCCGTTGCAAACCTGAGACACTAACTATAGCATATGTGATATCCAACTCCTTCCCATTCCAAACATGAGACCCCTCCTATAGCAAGAAAGTAATATCCAACTCCTACCCATTCCAATCCTGAGACCCTTCCTATAGCAAGAGATGTGATATCCAAATCCTTCCCATTCCAATCCTGAGACCCTTCCTATAACATGAATGAGATGTGATATCCAACTCCTTCCCATTCCAACCTGAGACACTTCCTATAGCATGAGAAGGGATATCCAACTCCTTCCCAATCCAAACCTGAGACCCTTCCGATAGCAGAGATGTGATATCTCAATGCTTATACCAAACCTGAGACCCTTCCTATGGCATGAGATGTGATATCCAACTCCTTCCCAATCCAATCCTGAGACCCTTCCGATAGCAGAGGCGTGATATCTCAATGCTTCTACCAAACCTGAGACCCTTCCTTTAGCATGAGATGTGATATCCAAATCCTTCACATTCCAATCCTGAGACCCTTCCTATAGCATGAGATGTGATATCTCAATGCTTCTAATACCAAACCTGAGATCCTTCCTATAACATGAGATGTGATATCCAATTCCTTCCCATTCCAAACCTGAGGCCCTTCCTATTGGATGAGATGTGATATCCAACTCCTTCCCATTCCAACCCTGAGACCCTTCCTATAGCATGAGATGTGATGTCTCAATGCTTCTAATACCAAACCTGAGATCCTTCCTATAACATGAGATGTGATATCCAACTCCTTCCATTCCAATCCTGAGACCCGTCCTATAGCATGAGATGTGATATCTCAATGCTTATACCAAACCTGAGACCCTTCCTATAGCATGAGATGTGATATCCAATTGCTTCCCATTCCAATCCTGAGACCCTTCCTATAGCATGAGATGTGATATCTCAATGCTTCTAATACCAAACCTGAGATCCTTCCTCTAACATGAAATGTGATATCCAACTCCTTCCCTTTCCAAACCTAAGAGCCTATCTATAGCATGAGATGTGATATCCAAGTCCTTCCCATTCCAACCCTTAGACCCTTCCAACAGCATGCAATATGATATCTCAATGATTCTAATAACAAACCTGAGACCCGTCCTATAACTTGAGATGGGATATCCAACTCCTTCCCATTCCAATCCTGAGGCACTTCCGATAGCAGAGATGTGATATCTCAATGCTTATACCAAACCTGAGAACCTTCCTATGTCCTGAGATGTCATATACAACTCCTTCCCATTCCAATCCTGAGACCCTTCCTTTAGCAAGAGATGTGATATCTCAATGCTTATACCAAATCTGAGACCCTTCCTATAGCATGATGTGATATCCAATTCCTTCCCATTCCAATCCTGAGACCCTTCCTATAGCATGAGATGTGATATCTCAATGCTTATACCAAATCAGAGACTCTTCCTATAACATTAGATGGGATATCCAACTCCTTCCCATTCCGATCCTGAGACGCTTCCGATAGCAGAGATGTGATATCTCAATGCTTATAACAAACCTGAGACCCTTCCTATAACATGAGATGTGATATCCAACTCCTTCCCGTTCCAATCCTGAGACCCTTCCTATAGCATGAGAAGGGATATCCAACTCCTTCCCAATCCAATCCTGAGACCCTTCCGATAACAGAGATGTGATATCTCAATGCTTATAACAAACCTGAGACCCTTCCTATGGCATGAGATGTGATATCCAACTCCTTCCCATTCCAACCTGAGACACTTCCTATAGCATGAGAAGGGATATCCAACTCCTTCCCAATCCAATCCTGAGACCCTTCCGATAGCAGAGATGTGATATCTCAATGCTTATAACAAACCTGAGACCCTTCCTATGGCATGAGATGTGATATCCAACTCCTTGCCATTCAAATCCTGAGACTCTTCCTATAGCATGAGAAGGGATATCCAACTCCTTCCCAATCCAATCCTGAGACCCTTCCGATAGCAGAGACGTGATATCTCAATGCTTCTACCAAACCTGAGACCCTTCCTTTAGCATGAGATGTGATATCCAAATCCTTCACATTCCAATCCTGAGACCCTTCCTATAGCATGAGATGTGATATCTCAATGCTTCTAATACCAAACCTGAGATCCTTCCTATAACATGAGATGTGATATCCAATTCCTTCCCATTCCAAACCTGAGACCCTTCCTATTGGATGAGATGTGATATCCAACTCCTTCCCATTCCAACCCTGAGACCCTTCCTTTAGCATGAGATGTGATGTCTCAATGCTTCTAATACCAAACCTGAGATCCTTCCTTATAACATGAGATGTGATATCCAACTCCTTCCATTCCAATCCTGAGACCCGTCCTATAGCATGAGATGTGATATCTCAATGCTTATACCAAACCTGAGACCCTTCCTATAGCATGAGATGTGATATCCAACTGCTTCCCATTCCAATCCTGAGACCCTTCCTATAGCATGAGATGTGATATCTCAATGCTTCTAATATCAAAACTGAGACCCTCCCTATAGCATGATATGTGATATCTAAGTCCTTCCCATTCCAATCCTGAGACCCTCCCTATAGCATGAGATGTGATATCCAACTCCTTCCCATTCCAATCCTGAGACCCTTCCTATAGCTTGAGATATGATATCTCAATACTTCTAATACCAAACGTGAGATCCTTCCGATAACATGAGATGTGATATCCAAATCCTTCCCCTTCCAAACCTGAGACCCTCCCTTTAGCATGAGATGTGATATCCAACTCCTTCCTATTCCAATCCTGAGACTCTTCTGATAGCATGAGATGTGATATCTCAATGCTTCTAATACCAAACCTGAGATCCTTCCGATAGCATGAGATGTGATATCTCAATGCTTCTAATACCAAACCTGAGATCCTTCCTATAACATGAGATGTGATATCCAAATCCTTCCCCTTCCAAACCTGAGACCCTCCCTTTAGCATGAGATGTGATATCCAACTCCTTCCCATTCCAATCCTGAGACCCTTCCGATATCATGAGATGTGATATCTCAAAGCTTCTAATATCAAACTTGAGACCCTCCCTATAGCGTGAGATGTGATATCCAAGTCCTTCCCATTCCAATCCTGAGACCCTTCCTATAGCATGAGATATGATATCTCAATGCTTCTAATACCAAACCTGAGACCCTTCCTATAACATGAGATGGGAATATCCAACTCCTTCCCATTCCAATCCTGAGACCCTTCCGATAGCAGAGATGTGATATCTCAATGCTTATACCAAACCTGAGATCCTTCCTATAACATGAGATGTCCTGAGACACTTCCTATAGCATGAGATGTGATATCTCAATGCTTCTAATATCAAAACTGAGACCCTCCCTATAGCATGATATGTGATATCTAAGTCCTTCCCATTCCAATCCTGAGAGCCTCCCTATAGCATGAGATGTGATATCCAACTCCTTCCCATTCCAATCCTGAGACCCTTCCTATAGCTTGAGATATGATATCTCAATACTTCTAATACCAAACGTGAGATCCTTCCGATAACATGAGATGTGATATCCAAATCCTTCCCCTTCCAAACCTGAGACCCTCCCTTTAGCATGAGATGTGATATCCAACTCCTTCCTATTCCAATCCTGAGACTCTTCTGATAGCATGAGATGTGATATCTCAATGCTTCTAATACCAAACCTGAGATCCTTCCGATAGCATGAGATGTGATATCTCAATGCTTCTAATACCAAACCTGAGATCCTTCCTATAACATGAGATGTGATATCCAAATCCTTCCCCTTCCAAACCTGAGACCCTCCCTTTAGCATGAGATGTGATATCCAACTCCTTCCCATTCCAATCCTGAGACCCTTCCGATATCATGAGATGTGATATCTCAAAGCTTCTAATATCAAACTTGAGACCCTCCCTATAGCGTGAGATGTGATATCCAAGTCCTTCCCATTCCAATCCTGAGACCCTTCCTATAGCATGAGATATGATATCTCAATGCTTCTAATACCAAACCTGAGACCCTTCCTATAACATGAGATGGGAATATCCAACTCCTTCCCATTCCAATCCTGAGACCCTTCCGATAGCAGAGATGTGATATCTCAATGCTTATACCAAACCTGAGATCCTTCCTATAACATGAGATGTCCTGAGACACTTCCTATAGCATGAGATGTGATATCTCAATGCTTCTAATATCAAAACTGAGACCCTCCCTATAGCATGATATGTGATATCTAAGTCCTTCCCATTCCAATCCTGAGAGCCTCCCTATAGCATGAGATGTGATATCCAACTCCTTCCCATTCCAATCCTGAGACCCTTCCTATAGCTTGAGATATGATATCTCAATACTTCTAATACCAAACGTGAGATCCTTCCGATAACATGAGATGTGATATCCAAATCCTTCCCCTTCCAAACCTGAGACCCTCCCTTTAGCATGAGATGTGATATCCAACTCCTTCCTATTCCAATCCTGAGACTCTTCTGATAGCATGAGATGTGATATCTCAATGCTTCTAATACCAAACCTGAGATCCTTCCGATAGCATGAGATGTGATATCTCAATGCTTCTAATACCAAACCTGAGATCCTTCCTATAACATGAGATGTGATATCCAAATCCTTCCCCTTCCAAACCTGAGACCCTCCCTTTAGCATGAGATGTGATATCCAACTCCTTCCCATTCCAATCCTGAGACCCTTCCGATATCATGAGATGTGATATCTCAAAGCTTCTAATATCAAACTTGAGACCCTCCCTATAGCGTGAGATGTGATATCCAAGTCCTTCCCATTCCAATCCTGAGACCCTTCCTATAGCATGAGATATGATATCTCAATGCTTCTAATACCAAACCTGAGACCCTTCCTATAACATGAGATGGGAATATCCAACTCCTTCCCATTCCAATCCTGAGACCCTTCCGATAGCAGAGATGTGATATCTCAATGCTTATACCAAACCTGAGATCCTTCCTATAACATGAGATGTCCTGAGACACTTCCTATAGCATGAGATGTGATATCTCACTGCTTATACCAAACCTGAGACCCTTCCCATAGCATGAGATGTGATATCCAAGTCCTTCCCATTCCAATCCTGAGACACTTCCTATAGCATGAGATGTGATATCTCAATGCTTCTAATACCAAACCTGAGACTCTTCCTATAACATGAGATGGGGAATCCAACTCCTTCCCATTCCAATCCTGAGACCCTTTTGATAGCAGAGATGTGATATCTCAATGTTTATACCAAACCTGAGACCCTTCCTACGGCATGAGTTGTCATATTCAACTCCTTCCCATTCCAATCCTGAGACCCTTCCTATAGCATGAGATGTAATATCTCAATGGTTCTACCAAACCTGAGACCCTTCCTATAACATGAGATGTGATATCCAATTCCTTCCCATTCCAAACCTGAGACCCTTCCTATTGGATGAGATGCGATATCCAACTCCTTCCCATTCCAACCCTGAGACCCTTCCTATAGCATGAGATGTGATATCTCAATGCTTCTAATACCAAACCTGAGATCCTTCCTATAACATGAGATGTGATATCCAACTCCTTCCCATTCCAATCCTGAGACCCTTCTGATAGCATAAGATATATCTCAATGCTTCTATATCAAACCTGAGATCCTTCCGATAGCATGAGATGTGATATCTCAATACTTCTAATACCAAACCTGAGATCCTATAACATGAGATGTGATATCCAAATCCTTATCTTCCAAACCTGAGACCCTTCCTTTACCATGAGATGTGATATCCAACTCCTTCCCATTCCAATCCTGAGACTCTTCTGATAGCATAAGATATGATATCTCAATGCTTCTATACCAAACCTGAGATCCTTCTGATAGCATGAGATGTGATATCTCAATACTTCTAATACCAAACCTGAGATCCTACCTCTAACATGAAATGTGATATCCAACTCTTTCCCCTTGCAAACCTGAGAGCCTTCCTATAGCATGAGATGTGATATCCAAGTCCTTCCCATTCCAATCCTGAGACCCGTCCTATAACATGAGATGTGATATCCAACTCCTTCCCATTCCAACCTGAGACCCTTCCTAGAGCATGAGATGGGATATCCAACTCCTTCCAAATCCAATCCTGATAACCTTCCGATAGCATGAGATGTGATATCCCAATGCTTCTACCAAACCTGAGACCCATACTATGGCATGAGATGTGATATCAAACTCCTTCCCATTCTAATCCTGAGACCCTTCCTATAGCTTGAGATGTGATATCCAACTCCTTCCCATTCCAATTCTGAGACCCTTCCTATACCATGAGACTTGATATCTCAATGCTTCTAATACCAAACCTGAGACCCGTCCTATAACATGAGATGTGATATCCAAATCCTTCCCCTTCCAAACCTTAGACCCTTCCTTTATCATGAGATGTGATATCCAACTCCTTCCCATTCCAATCTTGAGACCCTTCCGATATCATGAAATGTGATATCTCAATGCTTCTAATATCAAACTTGAGACCCTCCTTATAGCATGAGATGTGATATCCAAGTCCTTCCCATTCCAATCCTGAGACCCTTCCTATAGCATGAGATGTGATATCTCAATGCTTCTAATACCAAACCTGAGATCCTTCCTATAACATGAGATGGGAATATCCAATGTGATATCCAACTCCTTCCCATTCCAATCCTGAGACCCTTCCTATAGCATGAGATGTGATATCCAACTCCTTCCCATTCCAATCCTGAGACCCTTCCTATAGCCTGAGATGTGATATCTCAATGTTTATACCATACCTGAGACCCTTCCTATAACATGAGATGTGATATCCAACTCCTTCCCGTTCCAAACCTGAGACCCTTCCTTTAGCATGAGATGTGATATCCAGCTCCTTCCCATTCCAATCCTGAGACACTTCCGATAGCATGAGATGTGATATCTCAATGCTTCTAATATCTAAACTGAGACCCTCCCTATAGCATGATATGTGATATCTAAGTCCTTCCCATTCCAATCCTGAGACCCTTCCTATAGCATGAGATGTGATATCTCAATGCTTATCCTTGATTCCTGTAGTAAATTGATTTCCTTTGCAGGCCGACTCCTGTCACGAATGCCTTGTCTGCATGCATTCTCTCCTGGCCATTCTCTCACCGTGGCTATTTGCCTACCCCCTTCCTCTCTCAGTGGATGGACTTCTCCATCCTAGCCTCCTACCACTCAACTCCGCCTACTTGGAGAATTCAACATGAACCTGTATGCTTCCTGACCTGGACTTTTACGAGATCTGCAACTCTTCATGTCGCTGGCCCTACACACTGCAGGGAATACTCAGGATTTTCTGATCTCAGACCTCCCCCTCTGTAACCCTCTCAACAATCCTCTCCCGTGGTGATCAAGTTCTCATCTTCAAAGAAGGCTAACTGCCAGCTGTTCCTCCTCAGAGGAGTTCTCCCTTTCTGTCCCTGCTCCCTGCACCGTTTCGCGTTGCAAACACTCGCTTCCCTGCTCTCTTGTTTAGACGCTTTTCCTTCTCAGAGGCCTTCTTGCTTTCTGCCCTTTTCGCGTTGCAATTACTCGCTTCCCAGCTCTCTGGTTTAGACGCGTGTTCCCTGCCTTCTCTCCTCTTCCCGCTGCCTTCAAATCAAAAAATGAGCTCCAAAAGATACACAGTGCTCAGAATGCTCTATAACACCCATTATTCAACATATAGCCGTAACCCGCTAGACGTATTGATACGTGCTGTAAACTAGCAAAAACAGCTAGAAAATGTACTTTCCTCGCGTTTTTGTAAATGCTAATTCTGATGGGTTCCCATGTATACTGTCCGTGCGTTTGTTGTCGAATGCTGAAGTTTTTAACCACTGTTCTCCCATACAAGGGGGGGGGGGGGGGTCAACGTCTACTGCTGTTCATAGGCTGAATGTATACGGCTGAAATCTTCAAGGCATTATCAGCTTTCCTGACTGTTTTGGAACGTGTATTTGCCATCTGTTAATGCAGTCGCCCTGTGTTCATAGTCCCTTCTACTTTACAGGCTGCACTCCCCTGGTGATCACATTCTCCTCTCCAGAGCAGGCTGACTACCAGCTGCTCCTCCTCATAGGCGTTCATCCTTTCTGTCCCTGCTCCCTGCACCGTTTCGCGTTGCATGTACTCGCTTACCAGCTCTCTGGTTTAGATGCGTGTTCCCTGCCTTCTCTCCTCTTCCTACAGCCTTTCAATGAGCTCCACAAGATACAGTGTTCAGAATGCTTTAAAACACCCATTATTCA